>NW_028259151.1:4545454-4848484 GCF_977971745.1 Zootermopsis nevadensis | reverse complement strand
GATAAACAGCGCATACAAATAAATCTACAACAGACTCACGCACGCGCCTTTGATAAAACAAGAACTCTTGCGAACAGGAAATAAAGTCACTTCCATATTGGATTCAGTGAACTGAAACTTGAATTTTATGGTCAACGGCACATTCTGTGACAGTGCAGTGAGTCATCGGTTACTGAAAAGTGTTCTCAAACTGGGGACCGAAATGTTCGTACGTAAACAAACTATAACCTTTCGGTTCAACACTTGTAAAAGTAAAAAGGTTCAAACCATTTCCGGTTGCCAAAGGCTGCAGGCTCTACTGATAATTATATCTCAACAAAATATTTGGGAACTCGCTAGCCTACATAGGAAACATTTACGAGGTCTTAGCCGTACTGATAATTGCAAGGCTAGATAATCAACAACAACAAACGTTAAACAAAAATTAAATCTGTGAAATTAAGACTACAAAATGGGAAAGCCAGAAAGAAGAAGGATAGAAGCATTTGAAATGTTGATAATTACGTGGACTGATAAAGTACGAAATGAGCTGGTCTTAGACAGGATAGGCGAAGGAATAATCTTACGAGAAGAAGAGATAGGATGGTGGGACACATTCTGAGGCACCCGGGATTGGTTAATTTGGTAATGGAAGGAACAGTTGAAGGGAAGAATTGTAGGGGGAGACAAAGATTGGAATATGTGACGCAGATTTCTGAGGATGTGGGCTGCTAAAAATATGCGGAAATGAAGAGATTGGCGCAGGATAGACGAAAATGGAGGACCACATCAAACCAGTCGAAAGACTGATGACAGACAAACAAAACACAACAACTATTCCAGAAAGTGCATTTGAACGTTTCGTTTTACTCGCAGTAGAAATAATGAGTATTTAAGCCTCTACACAACGAAGACAAAAGAATTTTAAAATATCATTTAACAAGCATCATGGTTTTCTGATCACTCTGCGAGTTTATTCCATGCTCCGCACTAAGCAGGTAGCCGTAGGTCGTCTTAAGAAACTGGATTACAAAACTTTTGAAGCCGAAGCAATATTTAATTACACAAATCTTCACCATTACAAAGACCAATTTGTAAATGCTATTTGAGGAGATATTCCCCTTTTACACTGCGAATCATACGAGACACAAATCGGAACACGCAGACTTCGTTTTATTACGTACGATTTACCTTCCATGTCATCGTTATCTGAATAGTCATGAAACCGCATGCAACACCTCGTAAAATCTGCGCGCCTCATTTGTAGACGCGTAACAGAGACGCAGGTCTGTAACCGACATCAGGTGTTTTATGACGAATGCCTATTAGTGTAACCAACTCATAAGATTCAAACTCATTTGTTTACGTAGGTTTAGAAAATAACAGGCCTACAGATTAACGGAATTTAAATTTACTCCTTTTGGATTATAATTCGGCAAACTTCTACAAAATATCGCCCACAATCAATCATTTTGATTCACATACCATATGCTAATGATTACTCAAATTCGAAGAGTTATAATAATTTGTTATGTTGGTACTCTCCAGTGCGTGTCATTTCTTGTTTGTTTCTGAGACTCCAACGGGGAAAAGATCCTTCTGTAACATAGTCGTCATTTAACTGTAGTCCCTTAGGTATTTGGGCAAATACTACGTTAACACCAAATAGACCAAAACGTTTTACTTAACATTTCACATTCGCCCTGCCATTCGATGAGACATTGTAGCCAAGCTTCAACAATGAAAGAAACCAGTAAAGGAAGAAAAGGGTTGTTTCATAGAAATACAGTTATGGCCCCCTGTCGTGTGTTAAAAAAACAGCTCTTGTGCTCAAAGAATAGAAAGCAGTGGGTTCAATACCACAGCCATTTCGTTGCCTGACTTTAGTCACAGAGAACGTTGGTTAAAATTAATAACTCTCGATCAGACACAACGTACACCTCCATACTAACCTTCAAAGTAAGAGAAAAATAATGGTGACATAAGGAAATAAATGTAATATTCTACTCAAAATCCCAACGCAGCAGTTTAAGGCAATGTCTTTAAATAAACCACAAACACTAACAATAAAATACTCAAAATCAAATTCAAAGTAAGTTTGTTGTGATATTGTTTACGGCTCAAGAACTATTATTATTATTATTATTATTATTTAGTGTTCTGTCTGACGACAGGTCCATATGAACAGGATCCTTGCATCCTTTTCTCGGACTGGGACCTGTTCATATACGTTCTTGGCAGATGATTCAGAAGTGGTTTGCCATTGCCTTCTTCTGTCTGTGAATGGAGTAATCGTTGGGATGCCACGGAGAAACCGGGAAAGCCCCCGGAGGAAAACTCCATGTTGCCTAGACCACGGCCTTGCCCAACACAAGTTATAAATTCGGGCACCGCCGGGAATCGAACCCGAGACTCCAGGATTACAAGGCCGGCGTTCTGACCGCTAGACCACCGTGGCGGCCGGCTCAAGAATACTGGAAAATAATTCTCAGGATTTATAAAACCTGCAAAACATAAACAATGGGATAATGTTTACTTTTATCACCAACTATGAAGTGCTTTAACACTATTCAAACTCAAAACAGAAATGGGATAACAACATACCTTTTTAATTACATATTAATGACTTTCCTATATAGGTTCTTTTAGAATAGTTACGTTCCTCGTGAGTTCCTAAAGGCAAATTCTGTAAAGCGAGTAGCTATTTACCACACGTGCAACGTTAAGATTGGGGGTTATGTTTAGGAACGGTCGAAAATGATAAAAAAAAATTCAAGCATTCTACTGCCAGAAACGAAACATTCCAGAAAATGAAATACATTTGATTTATATATATATATATATATATATATATATATATATATACTGTAAATTTAAAAATAATATATATACGACACAGCGAAATCTTTGCAAGATACACACCAAAGCCACGTGTAAGTCTAACTAACTAGCCACTTCTGTCATTTCACTGACTGAGTACCACTGCATCCTTTGGTTCAGTTTTCGGTAGCACGTGTTTTTCGACATAATTCGAAAGATTTCGGATGAAAGAGTTCGCGTTCGGATGACGATCCAAGCGGGGGCATATGCTTAATTATAAAAGTTCGAGTGAGCGAAATTCGTAACGCGAATCCCCATAGAGCAGGTGTGACGTTATTACTAAATGGCACAAAAGGGAAAGATCAGATCAGATGACAGGGACACGTGGCTCACAACAGGGGGGAAAATGTTACACCTCGGCTGCAGAACGACACGAGAAGAAATCAGTCGGAAGACGCAGGCGGCGGAAATGAGAGTAATGATACTAACAAGATTTCAGTTCAGATGAATGGCTCAGACTAGGAAGTAATGACGATATTTTGTTATAATGGCAGTAAACCCCCGGCCGTAGGAAGGAAAGATCTTCTGACTGACTGAACAATTACCTACAGCTCTAGAGAATTCATTAGCAGTCTTCAGTATTATATAGTATGTTGATTAATCTGGCTGAGAACCGATTCAGTGGCGGGCTCCTACCAACATTTCGGGTTCCATAAACGAGACGCCATCTTGACCAGGTGAACGACTATTAGCGTCTCACGGACTCTGCTCCATGGCGCTAGTGAGTCCATGTAGTTACTTATGTCAAATCACGCTTGAATTTGGACAGCAATTCGTTAAAATGTATGAATATCTTCATGACAAAACCATTATCATTAAGATAGCTCTGTTCTGACTCAATGCCCTGATAACGGAAAGAGCATGCAACTCTGAAACGTTGGTAAACGTCTAGAACAGCTGTATTCAACCTGGGGTACGCGAAGACATCTTAGGGAGTACGTGAAATTTTTTAAAAAAAATATTTTATGATAAACACTGAATAATCAGTACTGTAATTTACTTAATTTATTTTAGATGTAGATTATATACTATGTATAACTTGAATTATACACGAACAACTTTCGGGGTACGAAGTTGAAGAGAAATTATATCTGGGGGTACGCGAACACAAAAGGCTGAATACCACTGGTCCAGAAGACTACACAGTGCAAGCATCCAGAAGACAGACATGTTCACACTGGCTGCCGTGAGAATCTCAGATCTCAACATGATTATCATCATCGCCCATATCTGTCAGTATCTTCATCTGTAAACAAATTCTAATTCCATCATCAAGGTAGAGTGCATTATAATAGGGTCTAGTCCGTCTACCATTAGTAACTTTGTCGAGTCCGAGCACTGTTCAGGAGGTGTATGGGCCAATCTGCCGATAGCTGAAAGCAAAGCGGACAAAGTTTCGAGCTGATACCAGCAAATACAAAACCATCAATTCTCAGTATGCCGCTCTTACAAAGTGTAAGTACAGTCAATAAATGTTAAATACTTCAGCTATTAAAATAAAGCCACAACGCCTGTCTTCAGGCGATAAAAATCCTTGTATGTAAGGTCCTCTAGAAGGGCTAATCCAAAGAGATTGGGATTAGCCCTTTTAGATGACCTAACAAAGAAGGTTTTTCTCGCCTGAAGATGGTGGCAGAACTAGCCCTTTAAACGTTGTGGCTTCAACTTGATATACAGAACGATGGATTTAGTCCTGAAGAAAAATAACACTGAATAAATAATTCAGTTATGTTCAAGATTCTAACGAAACATCGACAAAAAATCCTGCGTTATAGTAATGTGTGTTGCGGTAATGTGAAATTAATCAGAGTCCCTTAGAACCCAAGCTGCTAGCATGCGACGGCCATGTTATGCGTTGTAACTAATTCAGGGTACTTAGCTCGCTGCTGCAGATTACCGTCATGGTGGGTTCCACGCGACGTGTAAAACACTGTATTTCCCAGCAGATTGGTACCTTCTCTGCTACCAACACTTCCCCCACCATTCTTATCTTCCTTCACTCCCCTTTCCTCTTTTGTGCCGACCAAAGGCCATCGTAAAGTAAGCTATCAGCAGCAGGTTCACCGCAGAACCTAAGGCTTATAGCTGAGAAGATCCATGTACAGTCCACAGATCAGGAGAAAATCTCTGCTAGGAATTCGATATAAGCGCATGCGCTAGATTTCGCGGTGAGTGACGACCCATCCTACAAGCATTCGTTCCACAACCACTGAACGAACAACAGACGACAGGCTTTCATATGTTCTAATGGGTACAGCTTTAAGATTACCTCACAGCGGCACAGCGATTTAATCTAGAATATTATCGCAACACCCACAGAACACATTAGAGGTGCACTCACTATGCACCACTCTTAAGTGCTTGATGTTTTCAGTCTGTGTAGTAGCGTAAAACTCTGACGTATCACACTTCCCACCAATAGCAGCCCTCTAGTCCAGCTGATAAGTAACATTCCCCCCGCACCGCCCCGGAAATGACTTCACCCCGCAGGGCTTTTCTCGTGATCTGTGGACAGTACAGTGCAGGTAAGTTACGTTGCCCGCGAATTGAACGACAAAAAGAAAATTTCTGTACGAGTCTGGCAGTAAACATTTGCCCCGCTCCGATCCTTCGAACACCTGCGCATTGCATTGCGTGGAGTGACTCACGTCAGCAAATAGCTAACACCAGCAGAAGTGGGTTCAAAAAAGTAAGACGGTCAGTGGAACTCCTACTCGCGCCATCTTGATGCGGAGGACAAACCTACAGCAGTGGCAACTAGGATGGAAAACCCTAAGATAATCTGGGAGTGGAGATGGTTGGCTTTCTGTGCAAGAAGCCAAACTACTACAATATGCGAGCAGAATCTTACAAGTAAGCCCTACTTATAACTCAACGAATGTAATGGATGACTAAGCTCCTTTAACTAAGTAGCGGTAACATAATAATGTTGTACAGAACACACTAGTCTCTTTGTACTGGCCTGAAACCGGATTACGACACAGGACCACAATATGAATGGTGCTACGCGCGAATACTTTTAGCATGAACGATGAACGTCAAGGGAACCCGAATAACTCCGGAGGAGATGTGAACATGCAGCTCTATCTAACACATGGACTGTTCTGGGACTGAACTCATGCTTCCGCACTGAGAAGCCGGAGACTTAACCGCATGCCGAATTATTATCTGATAACAATGGAACGTTCATCACCGCCAATACTAAATCCAGACGCTGGATTACGAGTTTGAATAACCGAATGGCAGTATAACCTTTGTCTACTCTAATAATCAATTCTTCAGTTAATTAGTCTTTCATGGAATTTTTTTCCCTGAGCACTTCAAATGTAAGAAATGATCGTTTTATGCATTGCAATCGTTCGTGGTTTTTAAAGCAGACGAGATAGAGTCAGTTCTTGAAATATGCATAATAGATAGGATTTATTGAATTTATTCATCCCGTAATTTCGCCATAAACATATTTTTATTATTGCAGTTTGCAAAAATTTCTTGAGAGAAACATTTTTCTCGAGTTAATTTTACCGGTAACAAAATGTTTTATAGTAGACATCGTGAAACTTCATACTTCAAGGTCACAGCAAAACAGCACAGCGTTGCGTTGCAACACGAAGAACGGAGCTCGTGTCAGTGAAGACAGTCCAGAACTCGCACAGCAGCAAAGCTGTGATGCTGATTTAAGTCGTTCCGAGACCGTGAAGCTTGCATTTTGGTGAAAGTCATTAAAATTCACGAATATGTAGCATTCTCACAAAAGTAAAACAGTTTTCCGGAAATTCCTACAAACAGACTTAAAGTTTCTGACTTCTATCCACCAAGTTTACATCTGCAGACATATTATTACACGCAGAATCTCACTGTTCCCCTGAAATTGGCTGTTTCCTGCTCCAGGTTCATCCAGTACAGCGAATCTACTTCAAAACACCATTCTGTGAATAATAATAATAATAATACGTAGAAAAATACGCCTAGCCAGCAACTGTAATCATTAATTCCTGTCTCTTTGAATGAACAGTTAAACCAAATCTGCAATAAACAATGCAATGCGTCAGTTCACGGTTCGCTACCCAGCGTTTTTCACTTCCTCGAATCGGAATCAAAACACAGGCCTCGATTCATTCCAGTAAAACTTTTCCACAGCAGCTGTGTGAACAGATTACCGACCAAGTCCCAGCTTTCACAAAAGCAGCTTCAAAAACAAACCCGAACGTAGCCATACCTATGACCGCTTTTTAAAATCTACTTACAGAGAACGAACACGAGAAAAAATGACAAACAGAACGAACTATCCTTAGCCTGCATGAAATTTCGATGTGCATAAGTTATAAGTCCTTGTGATTCCATTACCATTGCAGACAGGATCATAATCAGCTATGAGTGGCGATGTGTCGCTGGTCTGCAATAACAATGATTCAGACTTCCAATCACGTAGCCTAGCAACGCGTATACAAACATATCCACAAAACACCACTAAAATTCCCAGCTTTCGAACAAAGGCGCGCGTGCGCAGACGTCATAACTCCGAACAAACGCTAAATAAAACCGATACTGTGCAGACAGAAGCGACTACCTGCCTTGTCTTTCGATGCCGGAGGAGACTGTTATTGATTCATAACCAGACGTCGACGAATGACTCGTGGTGTAACAATAGAGGATCCAGAACTCATCTTGCATTCAGAAACATAAAGGCCTATTTCGAAGGACAATGGCCTGCCTGTTCTTTCTTTGGTAATGGTTACAGGTGCAGTGAATCTTGTATCAAATGTTTTTAAAACCCGTTTTGCAGTTCTCGAGTTGTTACATGAGACAAACGGAGACACAGACAGACATTGCGAAGCAAATATACACATTTCTGCAACTTCGCTACGAATGAGCATAAAGCACTATATTATGTAATCATCATTTATTCCAAACATAACATCACGTGCCAATATATAATTGTAGATGACCGTAATTACAGTCGAAAGACATCTCGTCTTTTGTCTCATATATGTTTAAGAACCGGAAACAAATACAGGAGTCTAATGGTCTGAATTATTACTCATTTGACTGGGGCCACATCGGTGGTACTGGTAAGGTATCCCTTTATTTTTATTTTTTATTTTTAGTGTTCTGTCTGACGACAGGTCCATATGAACAGGATCCTTCCATCCTTTTCTCGGACTGGGACCTGTTCATATACGTTCTTGGCAGATGATCCAGAAGTGGTTTGCCATTGCCTTCTTCTGTGTGTGAATGGGGTAATTATTGGGATGACCCCGGAGGAAAACTCCGTGTTGCCTAGACCACGGCCTTGCCCAACACAAGGTATAAATTCGGGCACCGCCGGGAATCGAACCCGAGACCAAGGCCAGCGTTCTAACCTAGACCACCGTTGGCTATCAAGGTATCCCTAAGCCTGAAGAAAGAAAGGATACTTGCACATTATCTACCAGCCACCAAAAGGGCGAGTGCGACCGGGAGGTGACGCAGAGGCGTCAATCAGAACACTCTAGGTTAGATTAACTTTTGTTACAGTAATTCAAGATATATCTTACAAAAACCAGACAATCTTAAATAAGAAACTAATACAAACTAAGGCCATTGAATCTCCCTTAAGCGAGTTGCAGAACCAGTGTTAATAAACACAATTATAAACAATGCCAAACCCAATATTATTCGCTTGCAAGGACAACGTGCAGTTTCTACGTTCAAGGCTATGTATGTGGGTAAATGCAAAATTTATCTCTGCCTTCTTACGTATATTAACACGACTACACCTGAAGCAAACCCGAAGGAGGAACAGATGTTTCGAGAAAAAAATTACCTCAGCAGTCACAATAGACTTCCGTGACCTAACGTGTCGTCCATCGATTATAAATAGGATTTTCTACTACTGATGCGATTATGCAATATATAGGTCTAGGTCTACTGTAATGTTAGGCACAGATTCGTAAGAAATGTTGAACAAATATGAAATGAGAAGATGGCTGTCTTCCGGGTTGTTTCGCCGGCAAAGTCCGGTATAAATTTACCGACGTTTCAGAAGTGCTTACTGCCTTGATAACGGAGGCACCAAGCACCTCTAAAACGTCAATAAATTTATACCACACCACAAGGCGTAACAACCCAGAAGAACGTCATCTTCAGACTCACCGCCGTGATAACCTTAAAAACTCAGAATATGAACCCGTTTTTCAAGTGCCTGAGCACTACGGGTCCCAACTTTTCGTTGGCTTTGATCTATAGACATTTTGGTAGGACTCCTTGGACGAGGGATCGGCCCGTCGCAAGGCCTCTACCTGTACATAGGACAAACGCGGACAAACATCCATGGCTTAAGTGAGACTCGAACCCACGGTCCCAGCGACCGCGCGGCCACTGCGGACCCCACTTACATAATACGTAAACACAAAATATCTCACGAAACACAAAACAATCCAACCCAGCGATGAAAGGAACTCTTTTTTCCCTGTAAGAAGGAAAAATTTTCCACACAATGTTCAAATTACAAGCTACGGGTGTCCTGACGGTGGGGCTTATACGAATAAACATGTACAGACGCAGAGTAAACTGAGGGCCGATCTTGAGGATGTAGCCGCTGATAATTACTACTATTACTCGGACATTTCTAAAAATGAACCCCGGTGAATTCATGCACTACTTACCTACCAGAGTAATTAAAAAAAATCCTCATTCAATTACGCGTGTATTAATGAATTTAACGACATTTTAACTGTTGTATAGAAATCTAACGACAAAATAAATTAATAACGAAGTGCGAGTTGAAAAGAGGCCTTGACGAAAAAAAACGAACGCGATATTTAAAATTAAATCCCAGTTTCACCCCAGGGGGAAAGAAAATACCCAGAAACCAGAGCCTACATAAGACAGCCAAGATTTCTATCGGTAATCTCCAGGCTTGTGGGGAGTTTCACAAACTTTGTTTACGTGAGAATGTCTCCGCGGTTACGAGTCTTAGGAGACGAGATTTTTCTAATTTTTTTTTTCCGCCTTTAGTGGACGTACTCCTAAATTGGAAGCACGTTTCTGTAAAGGAAAATTATGAGGCCTACCGCGTAATTCTGAGAAGATAACAACATTAACAAAGGAAAGTTAATGACGTCGAGTTTATAACGAAGTTAAGATGGTGAAGTTAAGTTTATGATGAAACCGTAACACAGAAATAGTGTCATTAAATTTCAATACGCCCCCTACCGTCACGCAAAGTTATTGCTACTATTCACGACGGAAATGTAACCTAAAGATTACGGTATATAAGACTGCAATTTTAGTAATGTTTTGTATGGGTTTCAAACTTTCTTACATGACATTTGGTTGTGGTGGGGGGGACCATTTGAGCATGTTTAAGAACGAGGTACCTAAGCGAATATTCGAAACAACGCAACAGAAGGATTTGAAACATGCATAATGAGAAACTTCATAAATTATACTCATAATAGTCGCAAATACTGAACACTATTAATAAGGCACTCAATGCTGATTTCCTATTACCTAAGTTTGTATTCTTAAAATAAAAGGAATGCTTTGCTGTCTCTGTCTCCACTGTCCAAGTGGTCATTTTCCAACTAAATCCGTATTTTCCCGGACCTTTGTACATATTCTTTAACTAAGAACTGTTTACATAAACATGAGCCCAAATGTTTCTGGTAAATACTCTCAGTTTACCGACGTTGCAACAAATCTCTTTTCTGGGAAAACGTAGCCACCTGTGAGCAGTAATCATCAACTCATCGCGTCACTTGTTTACGCGAATACAGCCTATATTGATCAATAGCCCCAGGTTGTAAACCTTCACCGGGTCAATGCCCAGGGCACTGCACTGGCTGCTCTCAAGAAATAACATTTAATGGCCATGTTCAAGACGCAACTCCGCTAAAATTGTTAGAACTTACAAGTCAGATTCGTAAAACATACCCTACTGATTCATCTACAATAATACTTAGATTAAATTAACTTATTAACTTTTCCACGAAAATTAATTTAACCAATAAAACGTGAAAGAAACCGGAGTAATTCCACGTCTTTAACGGAATCAGAAAGTGAATTACCATATTCACAATAGCTCACCATTCGTCCCTGTCCTGAACCATTTAAATCAGTTCACCACATCAAGTCCTGTTTAAGTTTTCTTTTCCGGTAATCTTGGCCTCCAAACCCAGCAACCATAATCTCCCTCAGTCACTCCTAGATAGTCCGTGGCCTTAAATCACACCACAACCGATTCCTTCCACATCCCTTTCCAAATAAATTAATCACCCAGTCAGCGTCACTGACAGCATCGTTAAATAAAACATCTCATGCGGACTCGAAAGATGTCCATTAAAACGCATCACGCCAATCGGGTCTGGCGCATGCGCACGACGCACAGACGACTGGAAAGACAGATGGACACAGGAAGTGAAAGAAAGGAAACAGAAATAAGCCTTTGTTTTGACGTGTGTGTTTCAGTGGTAGGAAGTGTCACGGGTACGTGCAAGGTATAATTATGAGGCAGTTGATATAAATCGTCTGATAGCCTTCTGTTGCTTGCAGGAAGAGAGACGTGTTTTAGGGTCTCACACTCCGACATGCAGGGAATTTCAAAACGCATACAACTAGTGCTTCTTACCGTGTAACACATGTAGCATATCCTTCTTGACGCTTTAAAACAGTGCCTGCGTAAAAATATGAGAACTTAGCAAAAATTATAAACAGCGCATGAATGTCCTTCACTTCCACCACCTCCTGATACGTCTACGTGTCAGCCTTGAACGTTTAGCATTTTCTCCACACGCATGCGTAAAGAACCTGAACACAAACACGTGAATCACGTTCTGATTTCCTTGCGCCTAGCTTCGCCGATCTATTATCAGTTGCTATCAACTTCAGTCAATACTGAATATTTTTAAAATATCTTTCAACGACAGATATCACTTCATAATAAATTCTAACAGTCGTTATACTGGTATTTATAACACGAAATAAAAAATACGAAGCAGGCGTAACTTACGATGACATGATTTCAATACCAAGTTTCATGAAAATCCCCTCATTCTTTCAAAAGCTTAGTACAGGTCTAATCATGATATTTGAAAAAATTTTGTCCGTCCTGCCTGATGCATTCGGTAAACCCGAATCCACTGTACATTTCTTCCCCTCCGTTGAACTGAATTGTGGGAAAATGCCATTCTAACGACAGTTGGAATGCTGCGCAAAATAATACGACCCGCAAACAAATATAATCCTGCCCTCAGCGATGTTCAGATGTCTGTAATTAACCTACAATTGTCCAGGCATTTTACCATGGTTACATCGAATGCAATAAAATACGCGTTTGACTACGCCTTCTACCGATTCAACCAAACTCCTACATACATCAGAAGCCTGTTACACCCCTTGAGATCAACTAACCTGCTTTACTTTTGGTTATACCTTCTTGTACTGACATTAACATAACAATATACACGTAAACGTCGTCAAAAACAATACTTATATACTTACAACATGGTAATAATCCATGATTTACAGTTTCTTGGGCAATAATTCTTTTATCACTTCATTAATCGATTTATAGTTGGTATGTAACCCCATCTGATGAACAGTTTACATAACAACGATATCAATACGTCCAATATGATATGATTACAATGAGTTTCTTCAGTTCTTGTGAGAAGCAGCCGACTTGGGGCGTCTATCAAGTAGAGAAAAAAATAGCTTTTGGCTTGTGTTCCAGCCACTTCTTCACCAGAGAAAAATTTTCCATTATCCAGAATACTAGTACGTCTTTTCAGATACACACGATCGGGACTGTAATAAAAGAAATGGAGTAGGTCTTTATAAGAAAGAAAAACATTCCGGACAGACAATAGAAGATGAAAATACCTGGTTAAAGTAGCTTACAGAAATAAGTAATTGGGACAAGGCTTTGTAATCACAGTAAAAGATCTTCACATCGTACCGAGGTCGTTAAAAACAATAACATGACGCTCCAACAGTGTTTTAGTCATAAAAAGGCCCCTATTTGACAATAAACAGGCCTGAGTACTTAAACGATCCCCACTTCCTAGCAAGGCATAACCTGGATACTGGTTTATTCAGCCAGAGAAGATATTTTTAAAATGTACAGTAAACGTATGGCCAACTTAACGCAAACACTCTTCTCCTTTAAATAAATAAATAAAAAAAGTTTCTTAAGCTAACGACGGTTGCCTTGATGTCAGGGGCCGAACGGGCATAAGACATCCGCGCTTTACAACAGTCTGCGAGTTCTTGTTTAAAGTGGGGATGGGGGAAATGCTACGGGAAGGCTTAATTTGCATGTGAATATTCAATTTTAAGTATTAATTAATTCGCGTATCGAGCGATAGAGTCCCGGTCCGCAAAGGGATGCTACGAAAGGAAGCAGAAAGGCGCAGGTGGTTTCGTGGAAACTGTCACCGCCGTTGAACAGGTACCGGGACGACGCTGTGCGTTTCTCAACTGGAGGTCAACGGACACCGGGGAGATCGCAAAATATTCCTAAAAGATCCGCGACTTCAATAGTCTATTTTATTTAATTTTATTCTGTACTGCTGCAGGTTTCAATCTCGAAGATGGCTGTCTTCTGGGTTGTTGCGCCGTGTAGTCTGGTAGAAGGTTACCGACGTTTCAGAGGTCCTTGCTGCCTCCATCATCAGGGCGAAACAACCCAGAAGACAGTCATCTTCAGACTCACCGCCGTGAAAACCTCAAATCCTACAGGTTTAAATCTTGTTTCACCTTTTTTAATTATATACTGGAACAGAAGATATGACAAAAAATATAGGCCTACCTACTAGTATATTTAATTTTGTCTATATTATATTTAATAAAAATTTATGATATTGTTTTGGGGAGGGAATCCCGAAAAAAAAAATTTGAAACACACTGCAAGATATTGCATTTCTTTGCAAATTCTTACTCTGCATTATTCTACTAATTGTTTCATCTGTATAACTAACAAAAAGATTAGTAGTCCCAATTCAACTACTTCGCTACACATTTAATGTATGATCCCTACGTTACGAACAAACGGACCGCATGACCATAACACAATAATTAACTCCAGCAAGGCACTCAACAAATAAAAACTGATTAGCGCGCATAAAACTTTATCTAAAGCGGGCTTCATATGAATTCTTCATATTCAGTTGTATGTACACTAGATAAAATAAACGTATCTAGTAGCATTGTCTAGTGATCCCAAAATTCGAATATCCTCCACGCGGGCCTGTGGCTACTTAATAATACCAAAACATCGGCTCGGACAAGACTGGATTTTATCGACATCGATTTTGGGCACATGTACCAATTTTGCCCGTGCCTGTTATGTGTTTCCAATACAGGTTTTCATATTATCAATAATTTGTTCCAGAATCAATCACTCATAGTCTCTGAGTAGTATCGGAGAAATTTGAACTTTAAGTAACAAACCTGTCACATGTCAGATTTGTAATGAGAAAACATACTACGAGTATAACAAGTGAATGCAAGCGAGGGAATATCGATAGATAAAAATTATGAGCATATTCAATCATCGCAACTGAAATTGAGCACATTTTAATAATATCAACAATAAACATATAACACCTGGCAACAAATCCTTAGAACATTTCAAATGGGCCAAGTATGTTGCAACGACAATTACGATGAATTTAAATTGCAAAATAAATCTAAGAATACAATAAACATGGATTTGCATTGAGTCGTCGGTAGTATTTTACTATAAAATCGAAGGTCAACAAACACATTTTCAGGACTTCTGCCAATACTCCGTATTAGATTAGGTAGTAGTGAGATACCAAATTTAAATTTGAAAAACATAAAACAATAAAACCAGCTACAAACAAACACGACAGTTCAACACTGTTTCAGTGTCGACTACAATACAATGTTCATGAAGTTGGTTGGTTGCGAATTGAGATAAATGGTACAACTGTCAAGGTGGGGCAAATATCCCAGAATTTCCTTAAATGCTATCATTCAGCTGAGTACATTTTCTCGATTTACTCTTTCCCTCCACCCCACAGATCGCGAGGCTTAGGGCATACTAAAGTACGATTCCATCCGACGTTTCAAACAGGAAACAAACTTGGTCTCTTCGTAGTGAGCACCCAGCACGCATTGAAAATTCAAGAAACGTGTAACATTCTGTTGAGTTGTGGAAAATATCCACTCGAAAAACAATATCGTACAATTGAGGATTATAACTAAAATAAATTTTCAGTAAGATCATGAACGAGACTGATTTGGTTTGGGAACACGTTCAACAACTGCACTGGTACCGATAGTGATAAATAAACGTTCAGGTTTAATAACAGCAAGAAATTTATTGAAACTTCATTAAATGTCAAGCATATATGAAATTATGATTAAGTTTTAAGTTTATATAATTTTAATTTTTATACACCTGAAGATGGTTCATCTAAGAACTGAAACATGTAGTGAGAAAGAGATGTTCTAAATGTAAATCGAATGTTTCGATAAGGAACATCACATGGTATTTTAATTATCTTAATTTTAAATTTTAAATTGTGATTAGACGGAGAAGATTAATTAATTAAATATATATTTTCACATTATGACGCAACTCTATCATCTTATAAATGTCAAGCGTTGATAGAAGATCCCGTAGTAATGAATTAAAACAGACCTATTAGATTTACGTTGTTTACATTAAAATCTTCCTCTGCTACGCAGATAAAACATTTTATCGTGTTACCACTGTAGTGTGCTGGTCGGCAAGCGGATCTGTCTGTCTTCAATGTTCAAGAATCAGCAAACCGAGTACCGTTGTTTATAAAGTTTGCTACAGGAGTTTGTCACGGACGTCAGCAACTGAGCGCCATCCACAAGATTCATGACAAACTCATAAACATACTAAAACTACTACTTTTGTTCATAGCAGTAACAGCAGTAACCTTTACGCAAAGCAGCCTTTATTTTACTAGGTTCATACTCACACGACAATTCTTTACGATCTTCTGTCCCTTCAAACAGCGCAGTTAAAAGTACAAATATGCATTCAAAACACCTAAATTTCATTACGTGTCAGGTATAAAAACAGAGATAATGTCAAATCAAAATACGTCAGTCCCTAGAGTAACATCAAAACGCCGTTCAAAACATAGAGACTCGAAGACCCAGTACAATGAAGTCGAATAAGTTAGTTACTCAAAGCTGCATTGGTAAATCGATCATTTAAAGACTGGGATAACTACAGCCTTATTAAATAACTGTTTACTTTGTCTACGGAGAGTATTTATGGGTTTCGCATAATTCTCAGTGTAAA
This sequence comes from Zootermopsis nevadensis, assembly GCF_977971745.1. Lineage (NCBI taxonomy): Eukaryota > Metazoa > Arthropoda > Insecta > Blattodea > Termopsidae > Zootermopsis > Zootermopsis nevadensis. The sequence continues at coordinate 4,832,337 of NW_028259151.1, read as the reverse complement.
TAGTGAGAAAATTAGTATTTGTTATGGTAGAGTGATACGTCTTCTAGAATTTGTTGTATTTTCAAATATGATTTAAACAATATTCGGCTCAATGGGTTAAGGGTTACAATATTTCTGCTTTAATAAGGATACTACTGCAATGCCTCAAAGCATAAAACAAAGTAGAATGTGGTCTGAAACTTTGGGAAGTATTAATACCACAGAAAGCTCTACATTTGTGAATTGTGGTTTGTTTCAGGGAACAAACTATTCTATGAGGGTCACAGAATACCAGAGTTTCAAAATAAACAGACCGCTGTTTAATCAAACGTACGAAGAGAATTAAAATATACAGTAATTTGAGTATAATATCCTGGCTGTCAGACCACTCTACCGGACAACACGCTTACTACGTACTGAGCCAAGTCTAGACATGTCGTGGGGCAGTCATTACGTTCAAGGCAGCTCGTGCTATCGCAGTGTAGAACATACCAGATTCACACAGGAATGTTAGCACGACACGGAGAAGACTGTATTACGCAAACAAAGGTCTACAACTGGGTCGAAAGGTTTCAGTGGCAGAACAAGCAAGATAGTTTGGCCCGTCTGACCACTTCACGAGCTACGGACATGTTGAACTGTAGTTCAAGAGGACAAACTGATAACTGGCCCTGATATAACCAACGTGCACGATGACTAGGTCAAGGAAACGTGGCTTCGTGTGAGAAGTCTTCAAAAAGCTCGTGGAACAAAATAAAAAATGTGGAGAAGTTATGCGATTATGTAGAAAACTGACGGTACATCGGTTTGTATGATTTGAGGTTTTCACAGCGGTGAGTACGAAGATTTCTGTCTTCTGGGTTGTTGCGCTGTGTAGTCTGGTCGATCTTTACCAACGTTTCAGAGGTCATACTGCCTCCATCATCAGGGCGATTCTTAGTATGAAGATTTCCGTCTTCTGGGTTATTGCGCTGTGTAGTCTGGTCGATGTTAACCAACGTTTCAGAGGTCATACTGCCTCCATCATCAGGGCGATTCTTAGTATGAAGATTTCCGTCTTCTGGGTTATTGCGCTGTGTAGTCTGGTCGATGTTAACCAACGTTTCAGAGGTCATACTGCCTCCGTCATCAGGGCGATGAGTATGAAGATTTCTGACTTCTGGGTTCTTGCGCCGTGTAGTCTGGTCGATGTTTACCAACGTTTCAGAGGTCATACTGCCTCCGTCATCAGGGCGATGAGTATGAAGATTTCTGTCTTCTGGGTTCTTGCGCCGTGTAGTCTGGTCGATGTTTACCAACGTTCCAGAGGTCATACTGCCTCCATCATCAGGGCGATAACAGTTGGTAAACATCTACCATACTACACAGAGCAACAACCCAGAAGACAAAATTCTTGGTACATTTGTTCTTGTGTACCTTTTGCAGATTCAAGAAAACAATACTTCTTGAATTCACCTCGTACCTTGCACTATAAAAATCTTTTATCAAAATCTGGTGTGATTCCTACCACGACCAGATTTGTTACGATTCGCAAGAAGGAAACAAACTGGCCACGACGCCCCTACAAATATCTTTCTTAATTTTAATAATGCTCAGCGCTTTCTTACTTAACTGTGGAATGTTTTCTAGGTAAAATAACGGACAGATCTGCATTGCGTCATAAAAGTATAAAAATGAAGCAAATGGAAATCGTAAGAGATTAAGAATTACCCCCCCCCCCCCCCCCCCCCGGTGAGAACGCAAACTTTGAATCTTAATATAGAATTTCTGCACTTCACGTGGTCGTGTGTAGGCACTATTATCTGTTTCACATTGATTTATCATTCACCGTTTCCTTTAACGGTCTTAACTATCAACTCCTATGTGTCTATAATCCAATGCACCTGTCATGTCTTAATCCATTCCCTGTGCGTGTTGCATCCATACATATTTTCATTGGAAGAGTATATTTGTAATTCGTTTCTTCATTGCGAGTTCTAACTTTATACATCCCTTCGCTCTGTGAAGGAACTTCATCTCTGCTGAATGCCCTTTTGTTCTGTAACTCAGCTTTCACTAAGGTAGAAGTAGGGAAAAGAGCATTTACCTACCGAATATCAGTTATGACGCTTATGAGTGACACAGATTCTTATACAAACATCATTTCTTAACAACCGCTTAAGCAGAAAAGCAGATGTTGAAGTTCTGAAGGAACAGCACATCCATCAAAACCGTCAGAACACAAGAATACTAACAACTCTGAAAATACGTTTTAGATGATAAACTTTGTATTAAATCTTAACGTAGCCTAGTACCTGAACATATTTAATTGTTTAAATATCTAAAGATATCGTTTTAAAATCAAATTAAATAAATATTAATATTTGCAAGTGACGTCTGTTCGGTGAGCTTCAAGACCAAACAATGAGGTTCCATATCAATCAATGGCAATATTAAATTTTCTGCAAAAGACACTTCTTAATTATTATTCTTATTAATTTGTGGCTTATTTAACGACGTTGTCAGTGGCATAGCCACCTCAATTCAGGAGAATAGCCAGTCTCTGGATACAGACAATCGGAACAAAATACTAATTACTCGTTTCCCGAGCTTTTCACGTCACTCAGATTTCGAACTATAATGATAGGTTATAACCACGGTTTGAAACTCGAATAAGAGAAATTAATGCATGTATAAAAATATTTAAATGACTAAGATGGAAAATAAGTGGTCTTAAGAACACGTCTACTTAAAATATCGGACTGCTTTATTGTCTGCAAAAATTTGGTTTTAGGCCGACACGAAGATCAAAATAAATATTTAATTTCATATCAGACAGTTTCAAAAAATTCACAACAACAATTTAAATATCCTACTGGAATTCTAAATTTACATAATTGTCATTTTCAAAATACTGGACTCATAACTTTACAATGCTGAACAGAAGCCAGGATTTCAATTCGAAGAGAATGACGAGGGTATGAAAATTCGATTTAAAGAATAATTCAATTTTGATACAAAACGGACATAAGTTAACTACACACTGCACTCCATGTAGCCTTCATTTATCTAACTTTTCTCTTCTAAATTGATTAACTACTTTATTCATACCACCGTCACATATTTCGTGCGCATACAAAACACCGGAATCGACCCGGTCGTCCTAGAGTGGGCCCAGAGCTGCAAGTGACCTTCCTGACAGCGTACAACATTATAAATACGTTAAGCACCCATCAATCAGTGCAGGCGCGAGTATTTCAACCCGTTCTGACATTTCAAAAATTTACATACATTTTAACATTTTCAGAATTTTAAGAACTTAAGTACAAATACAATACGTACTGAGACACAAACGAGCAGGCGACATCTAACTTCAACAAACGCCATGTTAATTAGGCCTATCAATTCTAAACAAGAAAGGCAACCTATTAAACTGTTAAAACACAACAAAGCACCATTTTAAATTAAAAAATAATATATTAAGAACGCGTACACTATATCCAAATCTTGCATCAAACTATATTACAGATGAAAAACACTTTTCACATGTAGAGGCATTTTACAATCCTCTACACTTACAAAATGCACGACGTCGACGCTAAATAATAACAAAGATGGAATTATCCCACAAAGAAAACAAATACACTAAACGGGCAGTGTGAGATAATTAGGCCAAATGATCAATTCCTTTGTAATACAGCAAACGTACAAAGCAATCATTTAAAAATGGAGACGCCTTCAACACGCCATCTGGGAGACAATGGCGTGGATAAGATAATATTAAAATTAACCGTAAATAAATAGAGACACAGGCTGTGGATTGGATTAACATGGCTCAGGATAGGATCAGAGGCAGGATAATTTCTTGTACGCGACCATCAGCTGCTTAAGGGTTATGCTCAATGGAGTTAGTCTCATGTTTTTCTATGTCCATCCTGTGGTGAAAATACTATATAATATTTCACATTTTTAAGGCGATTAAATTGTTGATAATAGTTTCTGGATTTTAATGTCCTGAAAATGAAATCAGTATGCTTCCTCAGAAACAATGGTACATACAGTAAGTCAAATAAAATACCACTTCGTATCAACCTCATAACGTCACCTTGCCAAGGTCGTTCAAAATAATCTTTATAAATAACATTAAACAACTTTCTCACGCATTACAGCCAAGTCTTCATGTCCCACGAATGCAACTCTCAACAACATTGCAAAACAATGAGAGTGTGTGTTCGCTGTGAGTGAAATTAATCCTTATTATACGCAGAAGAAACGTTCACCACCTGTCAGTAAGCAGCCTTGACACTTGAGACAGAATTCCAAAGCAATCTGTCAGGTTACTGGCCCATAAGGTTCTTCCACGTCCTCAAGCAACGCTGGATATTCAGGAGAGTTTACCGAGATTATCTGGCACTTATCACACATGGTTACGGTCGCAACAGAACGCAACTACCAACTCCTTTACATTCCTAATGCCAAGCCAATGTACGACATCCTGCAAATATCTTGGTGTCGGTGGTACTCATAACCATGCGAGAACAAGTCTTAACAGCCCTCACTGCCACCAGACTTTGCGTCCAACGGACACCACCGGACACCATGTTGGTGTGGTTCGTATTCAGGAGGTCCCAGGTTCAAATCTCGGCCCGGAGACCGGCCACTCCGACTGATTCAGTACGCCATGACTTCTTTCTTCCACGAATAGAAGCTGAGAGACCCACTGTCGCTGAATAAACCACAAATATACGCCAAAATAAAATAAAACACCATCAAAAGACTGCAGAACTCGAGAACAGAGTGATCTGAAATGCAGCCACGTGTGCTGGTTCCAGATCTGAAGAAGTACACCTGATACCTAAAGGGAGTAAGAAGGAGGGAAAATCGAAAGACCACACGCAAGATAAAAAAACAGAGACAGAAGAAAAGACAAAGAGACTGCTTAAAGACAACAAAAAGCGAGAAACAGGAAATCTCACAACGAAAATAAAGAAAGAATACAGACGAGGAAAGGTAGACACAAATAAAAAATACAAGGCCAGAAAAGTATACTCCGTAAATTACTGCCTTCTTGTTTAACAAACAAAACAAATCCGTAAATATTAGAGAAAAGGGAAAGAAATATAACAGGGCCAAAAACACAGAATAGTGATAAAACCATGTTTTCAAAATAAGAATATGTATTTTCATACTTACACTAGCGTCTAAGAAGATATTCAACAAAAATTTGTAATGTCGTTTAGAAACCACCGATTATATTTAAGGGTCTACCGCATTTTCGGCAGCGAGTTACCGTAAGTGATGTCTTGGTTCGATGTCAAACTTTCAACCGGACTCACCACATCTTCGCTCGGATGCGTGACCTCACAGTGAAGGTGCTCATAATTCGGTAACTACAGTTTGCAGGAGGAAGAGATAATCATCACACGATCGTTGGGACATTTCTCTCTTCTACCATCCCAAAGCAATGACCGGACAGGTTAGCGCAGTGGAGCGATTAAGGTACTTATTTGGAAGGTATCCGGATCGTAACCCGGTCGGAGGCAGATAACTGCGGGCCTCCCACAATTTTCTATCGACCGACTGCTGTGATGTCTCCAAGAAAGGATAATGGCTTGTTCTTTTACCATCACACAGTGCAGTGAAATGCTTAACTTTCAATCAAAGGGAATGTAATGTGTCTCGGTGTCTTCAGTAGTTATTAGCTACGCGCGGTTGTACGCGTAATTCAATTCACAGACTTCTCAACACTAAAAAGCACAATTTGGGAACTTGGAGACATAGGCATGCCACCGGGTGCAAACCCAATTGCAGTAAATAAATAATAATAATAATAATATACAATTGCTGCCAACCGAAGTTGCCACGACAATTCTCTCAACCTGTAAAACCTAAAGGCATACCACTGCGTCAAAACAAGACACCAAATAAAGACATTTTGAGTCAACAGATCGCTTCAGCCATCAACTTAGTCGATTTACATTCTTACAACCGTTTCCCTAAGCGACTATATAGTGATTCAGATGCACTCAGTTTCTTGCATTGCACAAAACAGAATCGTTTCTCCGCAATACGTGGCCAACACCAGCTTGTAACCTACCCTACATCTCGAAGCCTCCTACAGGTTCCCACCCTAAAGATGTAGACAATATGTTTCTCCGACTGAAACGCCCAGTCCCAGAACACAAGTCATCTTCATAATCGCTGCTGTGAGAACCTAAATTATCACCACGTAAAACTTGAGTTGGAAAACTATCTTCTGGTCTAGAGCTAAACCCGGGACCGACCGAATACGAAGCATTCTACTTGACGATCAACATACGTCTTACTGGAAGGTATCCGCGTTACCGCTAAGTTAACCCAACCCGCCATTACTCTGTCTGTTTTGTGTACACACTCGAAATATACAAGATGAATACATCAATTCTATTTTAGTTTAGTTTCCAGATTACTAGGTTTTACTGTTGAAATGTTTATTAAACATAATGGTTCCATTAAGAAAATTAAACCTTATTTTTATGGTTATATATACACACAAATATCGATACTTATTTTAAACCAACCCATCCAAACAGTTCATTGTAAAATCATGACACAGTAACCTACTCATAACCTGCATTTGGCATGTACGAATTACTATGTATTAGGTCACATCTTGATTTCCAGGAGATGAAAGAGAGTTAAATGTCGCTACAGCACTGGAACTCTTAGAACCTCACGAATTTCAGTCTTACAGACACTAAGCTCTTAACAGACTTCTGATGTTGGCCAATTTGCCACTAGCCACAAGCATACAAAGAACCTGGTAATTTGATACAATCTGAATATAGCAAAACTGGAGTACAGAAACGTATGTTCAGAAGTGGCAGTATTTCTGAAACTTACTACACATAAACCGCCACGGTGGTCTAGCGGTTAGAACGCTGGCCTTGTAATCCTGGGGTCTCGGGTTCGATTCCCGACAGTGCCCGAATTTATAACTTGTGTTGGGCAAGGCCGTGGTCTAGGCAACACGGAGTTTTCCTCCGTGGCATCCCAACAATTACTCCATTCACACACAGAAGAAGGCAATAGCAAACCACTTCTGGATCATCTGCCAAGAACGTATATGAACAGGTCCCAGTCCGAGAAAAGGATGGAAGGATCCTGTTCATATGGACCCGTCGTCAGACAGAACACTAAATAAAAAATAAAATAACTACACATAACTCACTGAAATTGCACTTCTATCTGAAGGTGAATACGGTACGTTCCTCCGAAACACTGGTATCAACCTACATACGTCATCACATTCCACAAGACATTTTCACCACAGTGAGAACCTCAAATTATCTACAATGGTTTGCACATTTACTATACGCAGAAGAATTACCCGCAACTCTGGAATTTACCACTCGATGGACATCGCATACAGCTCGGATGAGATGAAATGCAGACAGAATCTTGATATGGAAACCTCATCTATATGCGTCATTTGGAAAGCGAGAAAAGATGGAAGGATAACATTAAAATGGCTCCAAGAAGCATAAGCTATAATGGTTTGAGGTGAACTGGTTTCAGATCATAACCAACAGCGGACTTCAGTGTTAATGGCGCTGAACTATCGACGTATACTAAATGACAATTTATGTTATAACACATAAATTACAGCATATAAACTCTGCCGTTGCGTGCGTCCGGTTCACACAAAGGGAATTATGTGTGAAAAACGTAAAATGATTTGTAGTAGGACCGAAGCGTGTACGGTATTTCAATACTACAGCAAGAAAAGTTCGAAAGCAGGAGACCTTTCGCTTAACTATCGATCTCTATCGAACCAATATTTACCAACAGCATCCGAAGATCTGAACTTCTAAGATGCCTAAGACAGGCCATCACGCTGCTGTACAAACAAAATCCTTTTCGCTGAGGACAGGCACAAAACAGAGGGCAAATGAAAAAGAGAGAAAATCTTGCAAACATAAATCACTGTAAGCGAAAATACATATCCCATGCTGATATTTTCGCACGGACGGCCGCCTAGTATTCTCGATATGAAAAAGTTTTGTAGTCAGCGTGCGACAGACTGCTTCGTTCTATCCAAATGAATACGTCAACGCAGCACAAACCCCAGTCACCTAGCCTGACTTTGATGAAGCAGTGAACCAGGTAATGATTTAACAGCGTTCACTGCAGATGTTCGTTCAAAACCGCGGGGTCTACTATATGTATTACCCACACAGCATCGCTACAGCCACTGATTTAATCAGGCAAACAAAGGTCCAGTTGGCACGAACCCTGCTACCAGTTTCATCCATTTTAACAAATAACAGAACGTTACAGTTTCAGTTCAAAGCGAACTTCATACCTGTACACGCGTGTGACAAAGAGACAGTCTGTGTCCTAATAATTAATTAGCTAGTCTTTACTCTGATGTCAGAGGACGAATTTAAAAAAAAAAATCAACATAAATCTTTCACTACACCCCACACTAAGACAATTCAATTCATTTTATCACAATCGATTTTCTCAAATTTAATGTAATTAACCAATGTCTTGGTCCTCCGCGTGGGAGGCTTCAAAAGTTATTCCTGATAACACTGAAATGGTTGTGACACTACACCTGAATTTGTAAAGTAGCTGGTTCAAATCTTGACCCTGTTAGATGCTACCCTAAGTGATGTTATTAGAGGTCTCCCTCTGTCTCTCACGTCGATTGCCACACACCTTATTTGTATCGTTAATGGTGAGTTAAAAATGTAAAAACTTCGCCAATGGCATCATGACGACGAGATTCACCCAAATGGATCAGTGCCCTATTACAAACCAGAAGGCTAGAGAGAATGACCAGAAACAAGATGGAAAAAACGTCTTTGACAAGCCGAGAGATCTACTCCTTGAGTATTTTTTTTTATTATTTATTGTTCTGTCTGACGACAGGTCCATATGAACAGGATAGTTCCACCCTTTTCTCGGACTGGGACCTGTTCATATACGTTCTTGGCAGATGATCCAGAAGTGGTTTGCCATTGCCTTCTTCTGTGTGTGAATGGAGTAATTGTTGGGATGCCACGGAGAAACCGGGGAAGCCCCCGGAGGAAAACTCCGTGTTGCCTAGACCACGGCCTTGCCCAACACAAGTTATAAATTCGGGCACCGCCGGGAATCGAACCCGAGACCCCAGGATTACAAGGCCAGCGTTCTAACCGCTGGACCACCGTGGCTAATCTCCTTGAGTAGAATAAGAAAAACTAATGAAAGCCCAAAAGCTGGACCCAACTCTCATCTGCAGTTCTCCATTTACGTAATCTGTGACGTGACAAATATCAATTTCCTGACAAGTAAATTCCCAACCGAAGCGGTCGCTGCTGATCAATAAATGGTGTCCAAACACGTTGGCCCCTAACACACATAGACACACACTTTAACAATACTACGACTTCCATTGCATTAACGCATGCGCAATGAACACGGCTTCACGCTACTGAACATCTGCTTCTACGTAACGACAAAGGCGAAATAATCGATAGTACTACAGTTTATATGAAAATGCTCTTTTCCACCTGATTACAAATGCAAATAAAACTTAATTTATCTGACTATGCATTTAATACACTACGAACCTTCAACGTAAGCACTGGTATACAAAATCTGTTATGTTTTCCATGAAAACTATTACCAAACATGTTTTCCACACGTCCATTCACCTCAAAGACTTTAAACCATTCAACAAAGGAACTTTAGTAGAAATTAATTTTTAATTTTCCAACAGTAATTTTTTTTAAAAAAAAAAACAAAAAAATAGTGAAGCATATAATTTTTAAATTCCTGTTCTTATGACCCCTCGACCTACTAACAGAAGGCTTGGATATGCCACAAAAACTGTAGGATGAATTCAATACTGATTATTATCTGTCAAATACAGACAAAGCTTTGCACGAAGCTCAACCATAATTTGTCACTCTTCTATATTAAAATATGACATAATATAAATTTATGCACAGCTTAAATTTGAAAGAATATCTATATGTGTTTTCGCGGACGTAACTGGGTGGGGAATACCCATAGATCCTAAACCAGTGTTTCTGAACCTCCATAAAATGTCTCGTGCGTTCCGATTAAACAGAATATAGCCAGACTAACTAAAATACAGATAAACGGTAGGCTCATAGTTTCTGTCATATTTTATAACCATGTGGAAAACAAAATGTGATTAAAAAAGCTAAACTTACACCAATACAGCATAAAAAATAAATAACTGCGTAGAATCTAGTCATTTCACAGACGTCTTGGGTACATCTTGCGGACCCCCGGTTGGGAAACACAGTCCTAGACAATTAATTTCACATTACTAGTTATAAGTCGCATCAATATACTTCAACACAAACATAATTCATAGAAACAGACGTTTCTGCTAAGATTTCTGAGCAACAGCGTACATAACCTAATTTCCTTAACACGATGTATTCAAATCCACATATTTGGATATACGCCTACGCCGAAATTCGCCGAAAACGGTTCACTACTTCATGATTTGCCCAAAACACCACTGGTCATTTATTACGTATTATCGCTAATCACTGACAGGTGTTGTTATACAGGTGTACTCCTCTACCCTGCAAGCGACTGACAAGCCTTTGTATACGAATATCTGTTACAAAAAGTATTTTAATGTGCAATAAGCTGTGATGCTTTATAATGCCTAATTCACTGGTTTCCTGTCACCTAGAAATAATTATTCCACACGCAGACAGACTACTGCAACGACACGTAAAACATAAACGTCACCCTGAACTCATGAGCACTCAAGTCGTTAACTCTAAGATTCATCGTGACACAAAATAACCAAACTTCACGAGCAAACAAACTTATTCATCAACTTATCATGAACTATGACACAATTATTACGAACACAGTTTCGGACTGAAAATAAACTGTAAAATCCACGCATAGCTTAAAAATTATTTCACGTTAGTCAGAATCTGACCTTTAACTAAGCTCACTACAGTAACCACGGTAAGAAAAGTACGAATGGTAACCAATGTAGGTAGGGAATTTACCATCTCAGTCACTTCGGTGCGCAGTACTTGTACAATGCACGTTATTTTTGAATGATTTTAGTCACAAATTACGTGAGTCGACAACTTCCTAATATCACATTTCACTAAAATCCCATCAGCCACTTTCGAGGTGTTTCTTATACACAGTGGGAACCAGGTATGCCAATGTTCCAATAAAAAGATAAAATTACGTTCGTGGACCGTAATTTGCCCACACAAAGTTGATTGTCAGAGTCTGTTTCACATCCCGGGCGAATGTAATTAATACTGCGTGCTGCAAATCCATTTTTGATACGATATTTTTGATAATTTCATTTTAAGTTCCAAATTAGTATACTTTTGGCTAATTTGCAGTGGGAAATTTTATTGGACTTGCTACCGGCTTTCAAGTGGAAAGTGAAGTGAGACACCTGTATAAACTCCCAACTTGGTTCATCTACTGTTCCTATCTAGACGTGGACTTGCTAGCCCATTTGTTACTGTTATTTTACACTTTCTCAACTCGACTTCACAGGGAAAGTGAAAAAAAAGTTATCAGTTCCGATCATTATCGCCTAATAAACTATCGTCTTTTGCTATCCACTTGTAAACGATTTGCTGGCTCCTAATGCAACAGCTTTAATAAATTTCTTTCAGGAAAAGTACCAAGTGTAAATAAATTAGCCTTATGGTTTGAATCAAAGTACATGCACACGCAATGAAAACGTTCGGGGAATGTTGGTACATTCCTTATCTCAGCACCAGATGGTCGTGATTCGTCACGTGCATGTTCTAGCCGCTTTATTCCCAAGTCCCCGATACGCACTGGAGAAACAGCTGAGTGGCTATATACGATCTGGACACGGTGGTGAATAAAAAATGTATGTTCTACCCATCGTCCAGCCAACAGCGGATAGCATAAAAAATTAAAACATTTCCTCATAAATAATGCCATCTTAACAATCTAGTTTCTGGTTTTAACTAGGCAGAGAAGAGGGGAGAATGTTGACGTTTCAATCCCTTCCTACATGACACAATTTTATTCAAAATATAGATAATATTAAAGTGTTTTTTTAAAGATGGCTGTCTTCTGGCATACAGCACTCGATTCTGGCGTGAAAGCAAACCAGTCAGTGCGGTAACAGTGCGTTTTTAATTGTTATGTTGGTAATAAAAGAAACAGGTTGTAAAATTTAAAACGCTACAACTGGATGTTGGTGTCAGTGGGACAGGTACGATGTTTTCAGCTTAGATATGGCCTTAGCGACTGCGCAATTGGTTCAAGGTCACTCAGATTCGTGCCGATTACTACATTGACCGATATTCCAGAGAAGCTTATGCCTCCACGGTGCTGTATCCCTGCAGACAGCATCTTCATACGTGTCACCAGCAAACCGTCAAATCTCATTGCACTGAAACTTGTAGCAAAGCCGAGAAATAGCGACATAGACACAGCTCGTCTATGAAACGTTGGCATTAGACTCAACATTGACGCGTCTAATCACAGAGAATATCTATAACATTCACCATATAAACATATTTCGTTTGTTTCAGAAAGCCAGTAAACACAGTTATAAGATTTTTGGTTTCCTGGGCACGCATGCAACACGACAAAATTTATTATAATAATCCGTGGCGTTCGATTTTCTAAATAATCTATAAAAACAAGACAAATAAAAAATTAGACTCCTCTCACACGCGGAAACTAAATCAATGTAGCAACAGAATAAGCTGAACTGTATACAGGCTGCACTGCTAGAATATCGATTTGAAATGTCAAGACGACACGTTATACAATTGGTGGGGGGGGGGGGGATGGGTGGAGAAAATACCGTCCGAAAATCAATGAGCTACACTATAATGGAAAAATCCCTTCTCAAACCAAAGGCAAAGAAATTTCTCTTCCATCTTCAATTTATACTTCACACAGCTAAGACGCAATGTCGCTAATATAAAAGGAATACCAACTTACGAACGGTGAACTTTTGAAGCATCACGATTTCTTCAGTTTCAGTAAGACACATCGCTTCGTCATAAATGACAATAGTGTTGGTAGCTGTTTAAATATGTTTGTAGCAGCCACCTTATGGTTTCAGGGTACTCGACATTAAACGCTCAACTTTTGGTTCAAAATTTCTGATGCGCATACGTACATTACCAGCGTTAAACTTTCTACAAAATGAAATGAAAATTAACAAAATAAAAACTATAAAACAAATACTTTCTTAACATAACATAACCTCCGCCTTAACTGCTACAGAAACTTCACTGACAAAATGAAAATACTTATTACCGAATTATTTATAATAAGAAGCAGTAAGTTATAGTGCCACAGATTAACAGAAGACTGTAAAAATGAAGATTGTAGTTCTTTGCAGTAGAATTATCTTCCTAGGAAAATTTATCAAAGACGATCCAATACACAAATATACAACAGGCCTATGTAGGATATCGACCTTTAATCGCTAGAATATTCGATCTGAATCAATGTAGGCTAAATCCCGTGTCTAGTTTGCACTTTCGTTTTCCCGAACTGTTCATGGGTCGCCTCCCCATTTATACCAGCATTGTTCTGTTTTTGAAAAATTTCAAACAAAAAGTTAAATTTCTTTAACCTGAGTATAAAAATTGTCACTGACCAACCACAAAAAAGTCTTTGTGACAATAGGCCTATCTCTCTACTTCGTGCAATTATTTTTTTTAAACTTAAGACTTTCTTCAAGTTTATTAAGTATTTCATCAATGAGGTTTTAAATAATCTAATCTCAAAAACAAAACTATACGATAACTTTTGACGCGAGCCTCAAATCCAATGTATCAAATAAATCAATTATGTTGTTTTGGAGTTAAAGCATTTGACTTCGTCTGTATTTCCTCGAATCGCGTGCAGGAAGCCTAACTATAGGCTACCTAGTCGTGTACAGGTTACAACGCTAGGAAAGTCACATCATCTATTAATACGGGCCAGTTTAACACGACGGCCATTCTATTGTACACCGAATATAAAGCGAGTGTCCGTCGGCTACGCAAGTAAATCAAACAACTGAGAATCAACCAGTCCAATCCGCCCGGACCACTGAATTATGAAAACCTAAAGCAACAGGTCATTCGATTGTACGTGGACACACAACATCACTGGCCAAGTATTCATTCAGTACAAAAACAGTTAAATAATAGTTCAGTGGTTATAAAACTTTTCTAATAAAAAATTTGTATTAATAATAGTTCGGGCATTGTCGGTATGGTACAGAATCGTTTATTTTAAGCTTAGCTGCGACTATAATTTTGCCTCTAGTTTTGTATGGGTGTGAAACTTGGTCTCTGAAATTAAGGGAGGAACGTAAGACTAAGGGTGTTTGAGAACAGGGTGCTGAAGACAATATTTTGACGTAAGGGGGATGAATTGCTACGAGGCTGGAGAAAGTTGCATAATGAGGAGATTCACAAGTTTTCCTCCTCACAAAATATAATTAGATCAAGTGAAGGAGGATGAGATGGGCAGGGTATGTAGCCCGCATGGGAGAGAAGAAAAATTAATATAGTTTTCTGGTGGGCAAACCAGACGGAAAGAGACCACTAGGAAGACTTAGGCGTAGATGGGAGGATAATATTAAAATGGATATCAGAGAAATATAATGTGACGGTATGGACTGGATTCATCTGGCTCATGACAGAAACCAGTGGCGGGCTCTTGTGAACACGGTAATTAACCTTTGGATTCCATAAAATGTTGGGAACTTATAGAGTGGCTGAGCGACTGTTAGCTTCTCAGGAAGAACTCGGTTCGATGGAGTATGTAAGAAACCTTAAAGGCGACGGCAGTGATCGAACCCAGAACCAACTAAGTAGATTAATCACCAAAAAAATATTTTAAAAATATCTGTCAGAATGACTGTCACCTGAAAAGGTAGTACAGTCAACTCCCCAGACGCACCTTTATGCCTATAGGAAACAAAATAACAACATAACTTAGCAGAGCCTATATTATGATAAAGCGTTAGACGGTCATTAAAATGGAAAAAAAAATACCGTAACCATTTTTTTTTAAAAAAAAGTGGTCCATTTATCGACTATGAAAGTTACCGTTGTGATCCGAGGTCTAACTAGCGAACTGTACACCTCGAGCAAGTTCAAAGGCCTGCGAGCTTGTTAGGCGACGAAAAGTTTGCAGAAACAGGAAACAAAACTATCAACTTTAACAGCAGAGGATTTTTTCTGATTTAAAAAAAGTTTTCTATTAAAATAAAACAAAATGCATTACAATACGTTTCCTGACCGTAGAGGTAGGCTAATTCAGTCAGCAACTTATTTTGCATAACACAATTCCACTGGGAATCATACAATCACACTGTCAGAGCAATTTATTAAATAAAGACTGGAGAGGTATGTAATACATCACATGCAGTGTTTATAGTCAGTTTCACATTTAAAATCGTTCAACATTTCCAAATTCTGGTCGATGTTATCACCTGCTCCCGGTACAGCTCATCTCTGGTAACACCAATTAAACGTTTACAACGGCTGATATCCGAAAAAATCGATATCTCTGCAACAGGACCACAATAACTCGAATAATGGCAATGTTAACATCCTTCGTAAAGTAGTATTTTCGCCTAACATCACAACACGAAAAGTGTGGAGTTAAAGATCTACTCATTCTTAATCTCGGCACGATATGGCGTTGTGGTTGGCTTCGCGCTCCGTTAACAGACAGCTCGGTACCACAAACAAGAAAGAGGTTCGGTTAGCTATTAAGCACGTCTGAACATCGCGTTCACCAGAATCTGACCTTCGATGACGACTAGGGAACTCCCGACCGAATCGCTTCGGAGCGCAGACACATGAAAGTCTTCACGTAAACTGTCAGTTATTGTCCAATTTTGCAAAAATGTAGGGACAGATTTTAGAAACATTTCGCACATTTTCATGAAAATTCGTTCAACCTTTCTCATATTGTCTGATGTGCATGGACGGCCGAAGATATTTTAACGGCGCACTGCAGAAACGAGAATGCGTCTGAAAATCGTTTGTCTATTCGCATGGTCACTCTACCTGTTTTTCTCAAACAGCCGGTTGAATCTCTTCGCCGCTGTGACCTTTGAACTGCAGACACCCACCTGAAATAAAGAATAAAAACAATAATTCACTGAGCACATCGCAACATGTCATGTTATTTATTGGTTTTCCTACAGTTTCTTTCCGGTTTCTTCAACATTTCCAGAAAATATCGGGTGCCTTTAAATAGGCCACGATCAGTTCCTCACCCACCATTCACTATTACATCAAAAATATCACAATTCTGAAGTGTCTTGTCCCACTTCAACACAACAGTGAAATGCACTTTAAAATAAATATTTTAACCGCGAAACTGTTAAATCAGGGTCACTAAAGACTGATTCGAATAATGAATGGATTAAAAATGCTTATGATCTCGATGGAGCTGGGATAGCTCAGTCAATACAAAGACTAGTCTACGGGATGGACGATCGTGGTTCAATTGCCGGCAGGACAGGATTTTCTCACTCCTGCGACATACCATAGGGTTAAAACATCAAGGGGGACAAGGTAACCGTCCTCCTCCAGTAAATACAAGGGTTGAAAGAGCATCGAGCTATATTTCAACTCCCCCTACGTATGCATGGCATGTGCTTAATTAAGCATCAAAGATAATTTCCCATCATTTTACTACGTCATATAAGTGAAAAAGTGATAACTCGATTCTAAAATTTTATATACTGCACTCAGAATTCAGCAGAGATAAAGTTCGAAGCAAACAAAAAGTTAAAAACACCAATTACATTACTTTCTTTTGTTTACTGCTTTATTTAATAACGTCAACTTCAAAACTTGTTTCTAAAGTGTCGAAGAAGAATCATAAGACGATTATGAACAGTAAATATGAAAATATGAAGAACGATGCAGTACTACCTCTGGAAGAACCGACGAATACCAAGAAAATCCCGCCTAGATAGCCGATCTGGATGCTGAGATTTCAACCCTTGAATGAAAATCCTGAATAAGTGGCACACATAGCAACTACTACATCGCGATGTTCTGTTGCTGAACCACGGCGACTAAGAACTGTTAAATTTCGCACATTCTTGTTCACTGAGCGCTGTTACGATGTCTGTGTTTCAAAAAAACATTGCACTTCTGCATTAATTCTAACAAAGGCCGGAGGTCCGACTGTGAATAAAACGCATAAGGTTAGTTTTCTCTAAGCATTGTACGTTCAGTGAATAGAAAACATAAGAATTAACTAACTACCGGGTATACAATTTATGAGACTCGGGGCGTGCTTGCATTGCGTGAACGGCCGGCGCTCTGTTGACGTGGGCGGGACTTGAGCGCGTTCTTCCCATGAGTCACAGGCGAATCAGCAAGCAAGCAAAATCCAATCGCCATGGAAAACATAAGTAGATATATAAATAAACTTTTCAAACTTCTATGTCCATGGTGAACAGTTGAAAACATATTTATATGAGTAAATTTTAAATACTATGTTGAAAGTCGTCTGTTAGTCAATGCCAGTAACTATACCGACTCACAAACCAGTTCCTCCACTTTAGTTCAATCATGCAGAAGAAATTGGAGTTAAGGGTGGCTCAAACAATACAAGATCCAACACAGGACATAGCGTCCGTCCGTCCGTCCGTCCTTGTTCACCGACATGAAAGGTAGCAGAAATGTGTGGAAGAGGAAATTGAATTGGCGACGGGAATTGATTTTGAAGGCCAAAGCCTTTGATGGCTTCCATCAATGATATTGAAGTACGAGAAGGGTATTTTTTTGGAGCGTTTCGCCTAAAAGTGTAGTACCTATTAGCGCTTACGAACATACGGGAGTCATAGGGCTGTATAGATAAATGGGTTTCAAGGGTACGTGGTATAGTGGCCCCTTGTATAATGCAGCGACAAAATTATATTGTGAAACATACAGTAAAATTTACAATACCACATTACGGCAGGCACACATAAAATCTCAAGTTGAGAAAATTCTAAGCTTAAGGAAGGCACAAAACTAAATATACGTGCAGCCATGTTGAAATCAACTAACCAGTTATGATTCTTGTATGTGTACATACATACATGTCTACTGTAAATGGACAAGGTGTCTATCGGGTTCTGAAGGCGGGGAGTATGAAGATGACTTGTCTTCTGGGTTGTTGCCCGTGTAATGTGGTAGAAATTCACAGACGATTCAGAGATGATTACCGGCTCCGTATTCAATAGCCCTGATAACGTAGGTGGCAAGTACCTCTGAAACGTCGGTTCAATTCTATCACAATACATGGCGCAACAACTCAGAAGACATCCATCTTCATAGCAGACGCCGTAAAAATATAATTTATCATTTAGCAAGACTTGGGAAGAACTTCGGATGGCAAGTGTCTTTCAAATGTTTCATTCTACGTGGCGAAGCTGCAAGAACTTCAAATATGAAATTTAATCACTTATTTGTATGCGTATTTTCTATATATAGATTCTGACTTCGTTTAGTTGACCACCGATTTATTCTAACCTGCGAGAAAATATTGCCTTTCCCAGTATGAAGAGGTATTAAGTCCAAAAATCGAAATGTGACCACTACTTTATACTTCATATTACGTTTAATTTAGTAAAAGCTTAAACTTAAGCCTTAAGTTTGTGGACTGCGTTTAAAAAACGTCAACAGACCTAAACTTTAGTTGTGAGAACTTTCCGAAAACCGAGTTTCGTTTCCTGAAAACTCGTTTTAAAAAAACAAGAATACACTAATCACTACCAGAGCTCCTCTCCCTTCTTCAGGTGGGCCACAACTGTGCTCTACTGGTTAGAGTACAATGCCAGCCTGGTATTCAGAAGATCTGGGGTTCGATACCAATCACCGCCATTATATCGAAATTAAACACATACAAATTTCAATATAATGACATGTATATGGCGTGTATATCATAAAACTTTCTACCTCAGGCAACGGACATTGTAAAACACAGGCCTGGTAGCCATAAAAAAATCATTATCACAAATTTGTAGAACTTCATTACGTTTTAAGGACTCGTATCCCTTTACCCTTACATGCAGGGTGCCGGTAACAGAAGTACAAATCCATTACTGTTCTGTCTGACGACAGGTCCATATGAACAGGATCCTTCCATCCTTTTCTCGGACTGGGACCTGTTCATATACGTTCTTGGCAGATGATCCAGAAGTGGTTTGCCATTGCCTTCTTCTGTGTGTGAGTGAAGTAATTGTTGGGATGCCACGGAGAAACCGGGGAAGCCCCCGGAGGAAAACTCCGTGTTGCCTAGACCACGGCCTTGCCCAACACAAGTTATAAATTCGGGCACCGCCGGGAATCGAACCCGGGACCACAGGATTACAAGGCCAGCGTTCTAACCGCTAGACCACCGTGGCTATAATAATAAAATACTGTCCTTCAGATTTCAAAATTAAATTAACATTCATATATACTTGTAACAGTACTGTTAAATGTGTAAGGTACTTGACTGTCGCATCCCAGCCAATTTCTTTAATACTACGTTATTTCAACACAAAGCTGTTGAAAATACTGATAAGTGGGAGTCACTCCTTACAAACTTCACCTCTTTAATGTGTTTACTCTCTGGAAGACGAGGTTCGTTGTACATCAGCGACGCAGTATTTGCGTTGTACGTCATTTCCACAAACTAAACATGTTATGAATCTGTTCTATTATGTTCTTTTCTGGATCCACGAACAGGAAGTGTAAGTACTGAATTATATCAGTATGTAAATAAAACATTTCAAAGAATTATGATGGATCATTTCACTACTCGCAGACAGAAAAACGTGTAGTCAAATCCTGTAACGAGTGGAAAAGCTGACATGTGTGAAGCGAGCAAATGACCTTGGTCTCAACAGCCTGTCTGTACCAGACGTGTCCACACTCCTCCACAGCCATATCTATTCAACGTCCAGAAACATCTGAAAGCATTTTAAAATATACGCGCGTCATGCGACATCATAAGCGCATACATTAGCAGAAACCGTAAAAGAGCTGAACAAGATTTCAGCTTCATAACGCGATATACCGGTAGCTTTAGATAATGTTTATATCACGTCGGAGAGTGGATGTTTATATTCGCTGAATTTAATATCCGCTCCATAGAACAACCCCTGCTCCGTTGCACATGCGCAGTTAGGAGCTTCACACAGAGGCAATATCAACAAGAATTACTCGGTTTTCCAATCAAAAATTTTATTACTTTTCAATTTATATAATATTCGATAAAATTTATTACGATAGCAAGAAGTCTATCAGACTTAAATTATATTACAGTATACTCGCAAAAAATAAAATCGCTTTCTTGTCTAGGACATGAAAAAAATCAACATTTAATTAAAACATAACCAAAATAAACAAATAAACTAACCAAATTCACACTTTTTACAAAATGATTCTAATTTGTATTGCTAAAGTTCGCTGTCTCGGTTCCAGTGTCAGTAACGTCTTTAGTTTACACAGTATACAGTGCATATAGGATTTCTTTCTACCCTCAAGCTAATGGCTAGTGCATAGTTTGGTCTCAGGTTCCGTACACGTGTCCTTGTAAATACGCGTTACGTCATGAACGCACGTAGCGTTGGTCCTTGGAACTAAAAGCGACATCAACCAACTCACACCTCGGCACTGCATCGAGCAGAGTTGTCTGCTTCATGCTCCAAGAACTTCAACTCCGGGAAAGAACCCCTCTGTACCCAGTGAACAGAACCCATCTGTAGCTGTGTGGTGACGAAAGGAAAAATCTCCTACTCCTGGCGAGAATACAACCCCGGAAATCCTGCCAGCAGTTAACCACTTCACACGCTGAACTACCCCACCCCGTATCTCATATGCACACAAATTATGCACGAAGCAACGCTCTCGTCTTGTGACTATAATTAAATCGATTATTACTGCCTCATTGCTCGTGACGTTTTAACGACTATAACATTCTAGTGGTTGCGTACGCTCAATAAATGTTATATTAATGGATAATCCTTTCGTGCATTCTTGTGAATGAACATCGGGTAGCCATGAACAACATCGATCTTCACTCCCGCATCTAACACAAGTCGAACTGCAAATATCGATTATCACCAGACACTGAAGGAACACAACACGAACGGTATTTTGTATAAGAATGTAACGGCAGTTACCTCAAACAAAGTGTGCATGTAAACCAACATCCCATTTTATGCTGTAGTTTTATTAAACTAAAACAGTTTTAACATGATGAACGAGCCACATTAAAACAAGTGAACTGCGTTTATACGTGACGTCTGTGCAATGCGTGGCAAATCGAGCATGGATCAGCGCTACGGCAGGACGACAAAGCTCGGATAACGCTTTCGATGGTGCACTCTTAGAGGCCTAAAATGCAGCACGTGTATTTTGTAGGCACCTGTAATTCTTGCTAAATATATTTTACCTTTCAACGAGATATTCCAAAAATGTATTCCGACACTTAAGTAATACGTAACTTGAAACCAACTAAAATGAATGTTGTATATAGTTTACATTTAATACTAGAATAAAATAAGTTCCGTTAAAGCAAATTTTGTCAAAGTCTGTCAAAACTGTACGAAAAAGATTAATATATACCCTTCAGTAAAGAGGCCTTTGGAGACTAAACAGCATACACATTAATTTATATCTTTAAATTATCCAAACGAAACCCAAACGAAATGACTCGGGCAAACCAAGTATGACCGAACTCGAAAACGTACATTCGGACGGAAGGACAAAACGAAACTAATACGTGGTTTTCGATTATCTTCCTTAAACGTGCCTAAAAATAAGGGTTACGATCATGAATGGATATTTTAATGGTAAACATGGTGACCAGTATTTCTTGGTTGAATCTAAAAGTGAAACAGCAATTTAACATCAAATAAAAGAATCTAAACATATATATATATATATGACGTTTCACTGAGATTTATCCACTAAAATGTACCGAGGATACAGAACAGACAAAAATAAACAAATTTTAGCGATGATAAATACGAAGTAGAAATTACTTTCTTAATTTGTGCTGCATCCTCGTCCTAGCATTGTCCTTCTCATACTGGTCACCATGTTTACCATTAAAATAACAGAATACATACAACAAAAGATCGGGCTGCCATTAAATTAGGGTCGGTTTACTTAGTTGTATGTCGTTTCAGCGAGACCCGTCACAAAAATGACATAATAAATAAGTAAGTAATAAATTAAATTCCCTGTTATATTGTACTGCCATGCAGATTGGTAGGAAATACATTCCAACATAATGCAAAGATTTTTTCCTCTCTTGACTTACAAATTTACGAAGGTCAAGGGTAAGAGTATTGGAAATCAGAAAACCAAAACTGAAATTCGGGCAATCATATCACAAATCAAAAAACGCGATAACGTTAAATTACAAAGATTGCAACTTATGATTTAATATCTCACAAAACCGATAAACGCACGACACAGCGAAGCGTAGCGTGTCAACAAAGCTCCCAGTAACTTTACGCTCAGTAACTTTGGCATAAACGTTACTCGAGCATAAAAGCTATTCATAAAGTTTATATTTTCAAATGCCGTTGTCACGTGTTTCGTGCTAAAAACACGGCCATTATTATTATTCCAACTGTTCGCAGTTTTACACGGTGTTTACGTTTATGTACCTGAGGCAAACCTTGTCCCTGAGGTACAAAGTGTAGCAGCTATTTCTATAATACACTTTGTTTCATAATACGTGTTACATGCATTAAACAGATTTCGCGAGAGGCATTATAAATTTTATACAAGCGTCTTTCGAATTTTATTATTTTTATTATTATTACTTGAAGTGACAGTGTTTCCCATTTCACAATACGCGTTTCTAAAACCGACCTAATTCAATAACCTTTCCTCTGTTCCGTTCCATCAGTCACGACGGTTTGTAAATTGCCGAAGATTCGAAACAGATACATCGAGAATAAACCTTCAGAGCACAACAGCGTGATTGGTATTCGAGGATACTGAAGTTAGAAAAAAATAAGTGCTGACAACTTAACAGCAATGCACTCTAAAATTTTCACCACCAAAGCTCCACACCGCATCTCCTCTCAACAAACATAACCTCCTACTTGAGGTGAGCTAACAATGTATCCAATTAATACAGCACAGATACTTACTTAATTAGCTCCCTCCATATTTTGGGTCACGACTTATCTTTCATAATAATGAAGGCGTTAAGTTGCTGCCAGTGAAATAATGAGACAGCAATGTAAGCATGTATTCAGCGTAGGGTCAATTCCCTCTTTTCTTCAGCTTCTCGGCGCTGTGAGCGTCTCTCTCGTACACACGTGAAATGCAGAAAAGAGTTTATGACAGCACTTCGTTGCCTGTGTCTGTTTGAAAATATTCCTAGTGACCGTCTGATCGACATAAATTAGTAAATACAGTTAAATGGCCTTCTCCGATGAATTAGTTTCAAAATTATTGGTCTATAGTCGGCATAGTAGTTGTTAGCCGGTGGAGAAGCTAGCGGAGCTGGCGGACGGACCTACTCTGTGTACCTGAGGTGGCACGGTCAGTGTATTTCTTTTGTTTGGGCGTTCAGTCAGACGAGCTCCTCGGTGCAGTCAGCATTATACTATCGCAAAAGTGACTCGCTCCTAGCCTTCCCCTTGAAAATTCCACCGGCCAAAAACTACTGCGCCGACTATACCTGCAAGAAGGTCTACAAAGAAGTGCGAAGGTTTTCTTTCTCGATATCACGGACATCATGCAGCGCTCCAGCTGTGTAGCGGTCGACACAGGAATGACAGTCATACAGCGACGGAACATCTACCACGAACCATCATCAAATGCACGAACTAAAGGCTTAGCATCTTGTAGGAAGGAAACGAAAATACGGACTCAGAATACGTAATGACTGCATCTAAGGTGAACGCACACCGTGAGGCTAGGTTAAGGAAGGAAAATGCAGGCGAAAATAGGAAACAGCCAACACGTGATATGAGAGTTTCACTGTCTGTTAAGTAAACATCTCTGAATCGGCGAACAACACACAAGAACGTATGGAAGTTGCTTATCTCGCACGCCTGAAGGGGTCAAAGTTCAGAGTCACAGGAAGTAAACACTTGAAAAGTGATAACATTCATAATTCTACTATGCTTCTTCAGAAATCTTATGACTAAAATATTTAAAATAATTATGTTAATTCTATTCATCATTTTTCCTTCAATTTAATGTCATATAAATTCTTCAGTCGATACAGAATCGGCACGTGTCATATGAATCAATCGCTTGGACGAACCGATAGAAACTCTTGTGTAGATAATATTCTATTTTTATCCGCCATCATGAGGAAATAAATATAATTGAAGGTTTCTGCTAACTTCCATTTTTTAAAATGGACGTTCATGTCGCTAGTTCTTTCCTCATTTTAACGATGCAATTACGTGTCACCAGCCTTCAGTCAGTAAACACCAGAGAAAGTGTTAATGCTAATTATTTTGAGGTGAAAGGGTAAGGTCATATTTTGAATTAAGTTGTGGGATAGACGAGTGTAACTCCAGACATGAACTCCTCTAGCATCAAATACCTAAGTTTTTGAAGTCAATAAACCATTCAATAAGCTAAACTACATACATCATAACTAAGGAGTACCACTAACACGTGCATAAACACGTGTTCCTTACATGCACATGCACAGACTGTAAGACGTAAGGTCACATACCCATACCATTTTATGTGTTCCTTATATAAAGCAGATTTGCACAAGAGAATGCATAATTTGTAAGTCTAGCGGTGATTCATTTCCAAAAATACTTGATTAAATTTAATTAAACCTGAAATAGAAAATATTTTGAATGAATTTAAATTTGCTCGTATCAGCCTAATACAATTCCCACTTTACACAAAATTCGTGCACACCGCGAAAATGTATTCCCAAAACTACTTGATAAAATTTAATTAAATCTGAAATAGAAAATATTTTGGATAAATTTAGATTTGCTCCTATCAGCCTAATACAATTCCCACTTTACACAAAATTCGTGCACACCGCGATAATGT
The DNA here is from genome assembly GCF_977971745.1 of Zootermopsis nevadensis. Lineage (NCBI taxonomy): Eukaryota > Metazoa > Arthropoda > Insecta > Blattodea > Termopsidae > Zootermopsis > Zootermopsis nevadensis. Next base: position 4,807,327 of record NW_028259151.1, on the reverse strand, counting down.
ATTCCCAAAACTACTTGATAAAATTTAATTAAATCTGAAATAGAAAATATTTTGGATAAATTTAAATTTGCTCCTATCAGCCTAATACAATTCCCACTTTACACAAAATTCGTGCACACCGCGATAATGTATTCCCAAAACTACTTGATAAAATTTAATTAACTCTGAAATAGAAAATATTTTGGATAAATTTAAATTTGCTCCTATCAGCCTAATACAATTCCCACTTTACACAAAATTCGTGCACACCGCGATAATGTATTCCTGTAGCTTGGATACGGATATTACGTTTCAAGAGAGTGTAATTTGATCTTTCGTGTGGAAAATCTGCATCCTTTCTAAGTTAATCTGTTTTTGAGTCAGAAATAGCACAAACACTGTACTGAACTAATGTTGTCTGGAATATGCAATAAATTATCTGCATTCTGAACTGTTCTCTTTTCATATGTTGACATTAGAAAAACACGTAAATAACTATACAACTTCTTTCAGGCGTTACTCTGCAGAGGCAAGATAAAAAATATGAGCTAAGAAGACCTAGAGTTGACAGAAAAAATAACGAATGTGCAAGCTGTCAAAAATAAAATACACGGGACATAAAATGTTTTGTGAGACAAGCGGGAGGGAAGCTTTTAAGATCTGGAGGCAACTAACCTGAAGATTCGACAGTTGAACGTTTCCTAAGCAGTCCGCGGAAAAAAAAATCCCGGAGCGATTCACAGTGATGAAACGATTTTCACTTTGTATCATTACAGTCCATTCACATGGACTGATTTTATGCCAGCTAAAGTTTAATTACGCACAAAGTTTATTTCAAATAAGCCTACGAAATCTAGCTTTGAAATGGATATTCCATACAGCGAATTTTAAAATATCTGTGCCGCAGAACGAGAGGTAATCTGCTTTTTTAAAACATCTTAACAAAAAGTACCCAAATCTTCACATTAATACAATCGTCAGAATGTGTAAGGCGGATTTCGTAAGTTCTGTTATCCCATTTATCCTTGTTTTGCGTTTGTATATTTTATCCTTTTAATTATAAATAAATGAGAATATTAAGATAAAAACATATCAACATACCACGATTTCCGTCAACATATTAATCTAATCTCTTAAAACAGAAGAAATTCGCCCAATAATGACACAACACTTAATATTATTGCTGACTAACTTGTGTTTTAATAATCGTCTTACAAGTTATAGATAGGCCGAAGGACACGTTATATATTTACAACACGAAATTTCCACCCAGCAAAAAGGAAGCAATTCAAAAGTCACAAAAAAGGGTGCCTGTTGTGCTATGTGAGGTTTTTCGTTCTTAATAACATCACAATATCTGCTATCGTTTGTTTTGCTTAAAATGGTTGAATCATGTGTGATGATATAGGTTGAAGGGAAGCCACGGTGGTCTAACGGTTAGAACGCTGGCCTTGTAATCCTGGGGTATCGGCGGTGCCCGAATTTATAACTTGTGTTGGGCAAGGCCGTGGTCTAGGCAACACGGAGTTTTCCTCCGGGGGCTTCCCCGGTTTCTCCGTGGCATCCCAACAATTACTCAATTCACACACCAATTCTGGATCATCTGCCAAGAAGGTATATGAACAGGTCCCAGTCCGAGAAAAGGATGGAAGGATCCTGTTCATATGGACCTGTCGTCAGACAGAACACTAAATAAATAAATAAAAAAAAGGGTTGAAGATCGCTCTGAAATGTCCTCGGTTGTTACAACACCAGTAAGCATTATTAGCAATGCAGCGCGTAACACCTTACGGCATTCCTCCCTGAAAAATCATCTTTCAAACTTAATCTAGTACAATAAAACCTGACGTTTTTTATATATTTCTTACCAACATTATTAAAAGTTGCCAATCCTATTACAATTGTTTTCTTTCTAATAATAAAAGTATTAATAACAACTTGTTAATTATTGAATTCCCGTTTTTACAAATTGTAGTAAATTAATGTTCCGGTGTTTAGATTTAATTAACCAAATAATTACTATAACACATTAATGTATTTATTTTCACATAATTAATTTAGTGTTGTAATCCATTGTTGGGCAATAGTGAGATCCAACAAGTCCCACTGCTGTGTAACAATGGACATCAGATCACATTGTCGAAGACAGTTTTTGCAACAATGATGAGATCATATTACAGCAAGTAGGACTCAGGACGCAACAATTATTTCGCGTAACATTAGTTACAGAACGACCATAGAATACAACACTGAACCGAGATAAAATTAGTGTAACAACGGCCTCAGTGATGTAGCATGAACAACGCCTCTGAAATGTCTGTGTACTACAAAGAGCACGACTTTCAAATCTTGTTACCTCCAACATGAACATAGTAAGGCTTTATGCATACAGACAAATGATAACTGTAGAAGAACTTTAAGAACAATGCCTGGGTAAAAACTGCATATAATTCAAAGCTACACATTCTCAAAACCGAATTCTAACTGACAATTACGTTATAATGACATCATACGCTTGGCTTACGAAGTGCCTACATCACCATATAGTCATCCCTCCATGAAATCATACAAAGGAACTGAATAATTTGAATGTAAACGGCCATGGGAATTATGACCAGTCAACCGCATCAACACGCAAAACAATGCGAGGCCACGTCAGAAATACCTCACCCTTTATGTAATTCCTAATGTAAAAGATTGCCTTAGCATCTCCTTTCACATCTTCGAAACACGTCTACGCTCTCACGGATTCGTCTGATGTCAGAAGGTGGAATATGCAATAGAAACTACTTAACATTGCACAGCAAAATGATGTCGAAGAGTTTACTGCGCACAAAGAACAAGAAAATGCTGGTAAAATTGTCTCTAAATGACCAAAAGCAAGACACAGGCTGGTCAATTATTTATTTATATTTATTTAGTGTTCTGTCTGACGACAGGTCCATATGAACAGGATCCTTCCATCCTTTTCTCGGACTGGAACCTGTTCATATACGTTCCTGGCAGATGATCCAGAAGTGGTTTGCCATTGCCTTCTTCTGTGTGTGTGAATGGAGTAATTGTTGGGATGCCACGGAGAAACCGGGGAAGCCCCCGGAGGAAAACTCTGTGTTGCCTAGACCACGGCCTTGCCCAACACAAGTTATAAATTCGGGCACCGCCGGGAATCGAACCCGAGACCCCAGGATTACAAGGCCAGCGTTCTAACCGCTAGACCACCGTGGCGGTCTTGCTGGTCAATTAGGGAAACCTAATTTAATACATTCACATATAAATGTATCACGCTGTAAAACAGACACGTTCCACTAATTCGTACTCCTGAGAGCTCTGTGGCTTTAATTCGCCGTTTCCTTCCACGTCCTTTCCTGTTAATCATTCACTAATCATCAGAGTTATTGACAGCATCGTTTAAGCAAAAATAAATAAATATCCCTGTTTGGTATTTCAGCCTATACGAAACTCATGATAACAATTTACTTATCCAAAATAATTCGTTAACTAAGTATCAGTATATTAAATTAAACCACACAGTCAACATTTATCATCACCCAACAAATATCAGTAAGATATACACAAATAAACGAACAGTTAAACAAATATCATTTTGCATGTGTTTAAACACGTATAAAACGATTCTAGAAATCCAAATTGAATTTAAGATTTCTTATAATCAAAAGTAACATTGATCGGTTGGTTTGATTACATAATAAATGGTGCATAATGAATTTGTACAATTTGTTTTAATTTCTTAAGAACGGAAATGGACAGGCCATCAGAAAAATCTTCACCATTAAGCAGATTCTCTTAGCTGAGCCCAGTTTCCCTCAGGAAACGTGCGTCCAGACTATCTGACCTCGTGATCGAGCTCGTGTCTCAATCAATGTGGACGGTTTCACAAAGTCATGGGGTCAAAAGGTTCGCTGCAGTTACCGACACAAGTCTCTGCAGACCAACATTAGTAGTATGGACGCACCAAAGGAATAAATGTCAGCTACGTTGTAAGTACTCCAACGGGATTGTCCCATCCGACGACACTCCAGAACAAACTCACTCAACCGTGTTTCACAACTACCACAAGCCGTTCTGTCACTCATGAAAAAGGTTAATTTCACGCATTCTGCCTGAGGGCCACGGGCTAAGCTGTTATGTTGCCCGCGCAACAAAAGGACAAAGTTTGGGCAACTGAAGTTACAAGCACTTGTAGGCAAAGTTCAAAGAGGTAACCACGTAAACGTGTTCCTTGTTCCTGCAATTTTGGCTCGCGTGCTTAACGTCTATATTAACGTGTCTGTCAAATTAAATAATTCAGCATCACAATTCAAGATTCAACATGACAAACACAAATAAATCATAAAGCGACACGTGAAATACAGTTGTATTTGAAGTGTTATCTTCTGTCTTTACGACGCAAAGCAGTCTTGTACGTGGCTAACAATATTCTGGAATAACTTACATGAAATGAAGGCGATAAGTTCACCGAAACGCTGACAACCACCAAGAGGATAGCACACGGTACAAAATCCGAAACCTCCAAACTACAGTTACAATTATAAGTGTAATGTCTATGACCCATAATCAATATTTGTTCTGTTACGTCTAATTACTTCACTCTGAATGGGAAACGATTGTAACAGACAGAAAATCCAATTGCGTAAAAATCTGCGTTTAACTAACTGCCTTTCAGAAGGCATCTGTTACACCATGTCAATCGAAAATCAGAATTTTGAGGCAGCAAAAAGCGAATCACACGAAACATCCCTAGGCCAAACATTTCTGTAACAGTTACACCTAATGTGACGACGAACTGACACCTTAGACGAGTCACACTCTGCCAAACTCTTACATACGAGAGTTAATTTCGAATCCCACTGATACTTTCAAAATTACTTCTCGTATAAATAATACGATACATTCAAGTTTGGTAAACTTTAACATAAAATATCATTAATTAACCAAAATCAAAACTCTAGATTTTTAAATGAAAATATCATCCAATTACAGAACAATGACGAGACGTAATGTTTATTGTAAAACAATTACGTAATTTGATTATTATATATTATTTTATTTAGTGTTATGTCTGACGACAGATCCATCTGAACAGGATCCTTCCATCCTTTCCTCGGACTGGGACCTGTTCATATACGTTCTTGGCAGATGATCCAGAAGTGGTTTTGCCATTGCCTTCTTCTGTGTGTGAATGGAGTAATTGTTGGGATGCCACGGAGAAACCGGGGAAGCCCCCGGAGGAAAACTCCGTGTTAGCAACACGTAACTTCCATCGATTTCAAAGAACAGTGAAAAACCAAGGAAAGAGAGAAAGCTGAAATTTTACAAAGTGAAGACAGCTGAAAATAAAATAAAATTATTAACGATCTAAAAGTAAACAATAAATTAAGAAATGTCTACGGAAGTTCCAGATTAAATAAAACGAGAAACTGTAACACACAACCGCGACTTAATTACAGTATCAAAAACAGACAGGGTGTATCACGACGTAGTTAACAAGCAGGACCATAACAACGTTTTACTACTGTAGTTAAGCTGCGTAAAGCTAAGCAGACCACAACTGATCGTTTGCGCAAACTCCTCTTGATTTATTACGTTCAACTGTGCGGTACAACAGGCATATTACCTTATTTAGATTCAACGCGGAGTTTCACTACTCCCAAAGTCGTTGGCAGAAAACGTAGTAACGGTCCCAGAAAGATTAAACAACTCATTATTTGATTTTACAGAGTAAATATTTACTTTAGCGTCGGAATTACGGGTGTTAAGTCTAACCCACGGTCGACATCCATGTTACAGTTATTCGGCACAACGGAGAAAGTAGGAGAAACCTTTGAAACATGGGGGCCCCATCCCAAAGTGCTGTGGGGGGGGGGGGGGACCACCATTTAACGCCTCGATTGTACATCCCAATTTGTTTACACACGGTGCATCATAGAAGAGATTTCTACAAATATCCACGGAGAACGCACTTGAGTTTGAAGGACGACCCTACACCAGTGGTATTCAACCTGGGGTACGCGAAGACATCCTAGGGGGTACGTGAAATTTTAAAAAAAAAAAATTATTTTATGATAAACACTGAATAATCAGTAATTTATTTAATTTATTTTAGATGTAGATTATATACCATGTATAACTTGAATTATACACCAACAACTTTGGGGGTACAAAATTGAAGAGAAATTATATCTGGGGGTACGCGAACAAAAAAGGTTGAATACCACTGCCCTACACCACGGGCCCTAGCTATAACCCAGTTTCTATCACAGTTCTTCCACCATCTCTACAGATGTCAGGCCTTCCGCCCGCAATCTGGGAAAAGTTTGTCAACGTTTCAGAACCCCTTGCTGCATCCATCATCAGGGTGATGCTAAACAATCAGACAACACGGCGTTAAAACCCAGTAGACATCCATCTTCTTTACTGCAGAAACAGAGAGACGTTCTCGAACAGACGGAAGCCATCGAGAATACCAAATCGCACCTCTAATTTCTTCTGTGCAGTTTACAGTTCCTTCAAAGTCGATATTATCAGATAAATTAATTTGGGATGTACACGTTACTTTTACAAACGATCACTTGAACTGGCACGAAACGGAATGTTCCATAACATGCCATGAGTCACTACCAGATCCACTGGCCTCAAGGTACGGCACAGTGTACTTACTACCAGCAGAAGTCCCTCTTTCAAGCACGCAGAACGACGTTACAATAATAGATACTGGCTTGAAGTTAATTATTGCTATTCCAACAACTGTCCTAGGTCCAGTAAACCCATTGTCCAAGATCTCCGGAGGTCAGCACGAAGAGCTGGGTTGGTTTAATATGATTACACACTAAAAGCAAATAAGGACAAACGGGGCAGGAAAATTAAATCACGCTACTCTGTACGTCCATCCCATTTGGCTTAATATCATGCTTAGGGACTAACGAACCAGGAATGGTGAGTTTCTATTCGTGTTCTAACATTAAGAGCCGAGACATCTCAGTCAGTAAGGTGGCTGTTGGTATGAAATAGACGCCAGCGGCTCTCGAACGTGACGGTCGGCTCTTGAACTAACCCGAGCCACTCATTTGCAGCTACTGCCGAAGTTAAGCAGCCGCTCCGAACCCAACGTTACAGGTAAGCGGTCCAACATTCCTTAGTTAGCAATAACCGAGAAGACAGCAATCGACAACTATTTATGTTTTTTTCACGTTGCAATATTCTGCTGAAATAAATTACGCATTCACTCTCGTGTAAATGACCTACTGTGACAAGACTAGAACATCAAGAAAATCTCATATACACTCATACAAGTTTGGCGTCAAAGGCTGAAATGACAAAAGACGATTTTACTTAGCATTCTAAAATATCAAATTTAATTAGAATCTATTTACCCGCTCTTGACCTTTCCCATGCATACGGAGTTCTTGTAAACAGGCCCGAATGTAGTTCTACTGAAAGCAAAGTCCACGTCGACACAGCTGCACATGCATGTTTAACGCACGGTGGTCTCCTGTCAACTGGCTGAATATCAGGACACCACAGTACCTGAGTAGTTACACGTAGAGGCGACAGGCGACAGCACTGTTCGCCAGTCTAATCTGCCATTCCACACGATCGCACGTGGCAGGACGAATCCAATAGTCACTCAGGGATAATGAACTGTTTCACATTCGAGTGTATGAGAAGGGAGCGTTGAGATTGTGAAGTGCACGCCAATTGGGTCGATCGCAGGGCAGATAAGGTGCGCTTTAAGCAGTTAATTACGTAATTGCACAACTTTGCGTAGCGAAAAGAAATTCAGCAACTTTAAACGTGCCTCAAACTTGATACAACTCACACTTTTCAATTATGAAACAAGACAAAGCTTTAAAACGCTTGGATAATCTAAGCAACGTGTATAGTCTGTATTTTACACATTTAGATTTATTGGATCACTCTTCTCAAATTCAGAGACTGATTTGCATAATACCACCTAATAACGAAGGTGTACATAAACGGATCCACACCAAATTTGAGTAATGCTTCGTAAAACTTCAAGACTACAAAAAAGTTTCAGATAGTATGAACAATTCAACTTGGCTTTTTAAATATTATAAAAAAACGTTCACCAAACCGATTATATATTTTTTTAAATCGTGGCTTCTGTAAAACTGTATTTGCTGGTTTTGAACGCAAAATTTCTGTGCAGCAATACGTAATATTGATATATAAACCAATCACATCTGGGAGAAAGTTGCTGAAATATAAAAAAATAGAAGAAATTCACTTTCGCCCTGAAAATGGTAATTGCAGTGTTTGCCGAAATCAGGGCTGTGGAGTCGGAAGCAATTTTAGGTGGAGTCGGTAAAAATGTACCTACTCCGACCTTGATATAAAATCTTAAGAAAATACTGTTTTAACACTTTCGTTACCGTGTAAGCCGCCAGAGGCCTCACGCTTAGGAAGATTCAATGACGCGTTGAGTCACATTGTGTGGGAACAATGCTTCGTAACTTCGACTCCGGTACCTTAAGAATACAAACTGTTTAAAAATCAATCAATTTCTGCAATAACCATTAGACATATAATTAAATATATGTTATAAGTATAAAACGTATCCTGCTGATTCAAGTGGTGGTGATGAAATCTCTTGTGGTACCATTTTAGTAGGTTTACCATTATTAATACATATTGAGCTTTTATGAAGGAGTCGGAGGTTTTGGTACTGACTCCACAGCCCTGGTCGAAACGTTGAGTTACTTTCAACACTGAGCTTTAAAGAATTATGACAAAAAACGACACGAAAACAGAACAATGAGGAAAGAACTCTCAAAGGATTCAATAAAAGTTAATGTCAGTGCAAGTGAAATGATACTGTGGAAGGATATAGGAGAACAGATGGGGAAAATAAATAAATGACGACATAGAAAAGAATTAAATGTCTGTAATATTAATGGAAAAGTATACAACTATAGGAAGAAATGTGCAGACAAGGTAGAAAAATACCTGGACGGGTTATGTAATATAAACCAATGGAAAGACTGAGATGGTACTGGAAATTTTAAAAAAAATGGAAGATCAACTGTTTCGTACAACAGCGTGTCTGGTTTCCTGAGCTTGACACTCAAATTTCACGCACTGAGAGACCGTGTGCATAAACAATACGACCACCGCAGAGCACTTTAATGCTCCGGTCTGCTAGCAGACCGCCGCCAAACCACTAAAACTGGAGGAATACAGATGTTCACCATAAAACACAACAGCAACATACAAAATTAATATTATTATTACAAAAATACCTTAGAACTGTGGAGTGAGGAATCAATAATATTGTAATTCGACAAGACCTGGACTTTACAGACCGGGATTCACTATCAAAACGTACGAAAAATGACTTACGTTATAAATTTCTCTTCTACAATCTTTTAACTCATTTTTCTCAAATGCATGTATCACATACCTCCGAATATGACACTGGTCATGAATTGTGAACTGAGAAGGATGCGAAATGATACACTTCACAGCACTATTTTCCGAGCATTTGCCTCGAACACTGAGGAAGACCACGTTAAACACGGCTTCAAAAGAACCGAATCTGTAACATCTTCAATGCCAAGAAATTGTGCTAAATAGTTTGACCAACCAAAATAATAATTCAATTTAATTTAATTATTTAAGTGTTTGCCAACAGCAAGAAGCCAATAACAGGCAAACACTGATAATACATAAAATACTAATCAGATAATAATAACAATGTAATATGATGATTAATTTAATTCGCTTCAAGTCGCCGTACAAATGTAAATATTCTGTAAAAGTGAATTACTTTGCGTAAATAAACATAGAGATCAGTCCGTGAGCATGTCAGTTCACATATAAAAACTATAAATTCCCCTTAACTGCGTAAACAGAAAATTCGTGCCTCTATTAATAATCAAGTCTTCATACTGCCCAATTTTTCGTCCGTCGTGTTTCAGAAATCAATAAACAAAATAAAATATCTGTCCTCTGGTACGAAATGTCGTGTAGTCTGGTATGAGCTTACCGAAGTTTCAGAAGTATTTGTTATTCATCGTCCTGATAATTGAGGCAGCAGGTACCCCATAAACATCGGTGAACTTCTACCAGACTACACAGCGCAACAACCCAGAAGACTCACCACCGCGAAAACCTCAAATCGTACTTCATAAACGTAATACATTCGTTTCTAAAATTTCAATATCTACATTCTATGAATAACTTAACAAAATGAAAGTGACACCGTCAACGAACATAGTCGCAAATCTCCCTACAAACCTGAATATTCTATTCAGAACATATAGGAGATGCATCTCTCCTTACACTCTGTAACAATGGTTGCATAAAAAAAAATATCGTGAACGACAAAATATCCCAAGTATTTCAATAGGTAAATTTCTTCAATACATACATAGCCTATTTGGTACAATGCAACTAGATATCCCTCGTACAACACACCATATTTTAATCGCTGCCCGATATCCACAAAACGTCATATAGGAAGAAAACCTTTATAGCCCGGTTAACTTAATAAGGCAGAGACATTTGACATGGACTGTACTGCGCGATGCAACAGATAGCAAAGCACTGTCAATGGAACGAAGCCTTCCGTGTGACAAACGCTGCCAGATCGTCACGCAAGGAAAATCCTTGGATCACTGCTACTCTGTCAGGGCAAAGGCAACCATCAAAGTAGCATAATAACGCTTACATGATTGCCGGAACATTAAAAATGCAATACTGCCTTCAGTAACAAAAATAAAATCCCTAACCCACATAATAATATCCTGACAGAGAGGCATTTCCATTACATCCTATTAGTAACGCAACATACGATATTCCATAACAGCAGTTCTCAAATTTCCAACGTCGGTGCCTCTTAAAAAACAATATCAGCGTCCATGCTTACATGGCTACAATAAACGTTTGCTCTCTCGTCTGGAGCGAGTTAATTTTACGAGCTGACGAGCTGAGTTTCAGTAGTGGTGTATATTAAAGGACAACGCCCTAACTTCTATGTTTAAGATTATGCTGTAAGTTGGTAGTACTTTCCAGCAAAAATTTTGTTACGTCAACTGTAAAATGGTCAGGCTAAGGACACAACAAATGGTTAAATGCGTGCGCAGAGATTACAACACTTTTAAACTGTCCCACTTAAGTACTCGTGTAGCAATTTTATTGATTATTTAAATCTGATGAATTCACATACATCATTACAAAAATATCCTTACTATCTTCATTACTTCGGATTAGGGTGAACATGATTTCTGAGTTACAAAACTACACTTACGAGCCCCAGAATGAAGGTAAAACCTCAAAAACATCCACATTCAACGACGGACGTCAAACAACTTTGTGAAACAGCAAACAATGCGTGTCCAATAACGCTTTATTCTTACGGTAAATATTTGTTAATTCAGTAGTTAGTGGAAAAGTGGTCAATGGAGAAGATCATAATTCCTAAAAGTATAGAATTTTTTCCATACACGTTCTTTTACTAATTAACATAAACAAAATTTGGGCCTATAATAAAATTATGAGGCCCGAAAATACAATGGCGTATATGTCTGTCACACGTGTTGCACTCTTTCGACATAATGAAAGAAAAATTCCGTTTTCTTTGTTGAAATTGGAGTAATTATGGATAAGGATCATCCTGTAGTAGGTGAATATAATGTTTAACCGCAATTGAGAAAAATGTCCTTCCGAATATTAGGAAATATAATGAAACATAATGCTGTGGTCAGTATAAATACCACGCTGCATCTTAAAGCATGGATTAAAGTAAACAATAGATATGTGAGGGGTTCTAATATGACAAAAGAAAACAAGCATTCACTAAATATAAAAACAAAAACACGTTAAGTGATGTATTTAAGAGAAGCAGAAGTAGCTATCAGAGCTAACTAACTAACTGACTAACTAGATGGCTTACCGAACCCGAAGGTTCATCACCGAATTAACCAAAGCCCTCCATCGGACCCTGTCCTGGGCCAACAAAATCCAGTTTCCTTCAACTCCTATCTCCCATAGATCCCGCCTGAGATTATCCTCCCATCTACGTCTAGGTCTCCCCAGCGGTCTCTTCCCTTCAGGTTTCCCAACCAGTACCCGGTGCACACCTCTTGTCCCATCCATGCGCGCTACATGACCCGCCCATCTCATTCTTCTCGACTTAATCACCCTCACAATACTGGGGGAGCAGTACAGATTTTTAAGCTCGTCATTGTGCAGTTTTCTCCACGCCCCATCGTCTTCCCTCTTAGGCCCAAATATCCTCCTCAACACCCGATTCTCAAACACAGATGAAGAACAAAATTAAATTCACATTTCATACACGCCATTCACTATCGTCTCTGCGTATCATTCCACGATACATAACTCACGTAGATTAAACAGCGTCTTCAAATAATTCAAGAATAAACTTAACATACGCAAACATAGTACAGCACGTACTACGTTTCAGAGTAAATGAAGGGCACAATTCCTAAGTACACACAGCCACTGCGCTGAGGGACGAAGCCGTGCGTACATCAACTGTTCTCTGAAACTGACGAACGGAAGTGCAAATTGCAATGGAACTCCGAGACTAGATGACGGATGTAGGAACATTGAGTGTGAGGGCAGGAAAAGAACACTTCAAGGGGTAACATTACGGTGTGCAAAGGATAGAGAAAGGGTGAGGAAACTATAGAGAACGTATACGTTACAACTAGCAACAGAATCCACCCTTAATGTCAATGACCTATTACCCTTATTACATGACCGTGTTCCAAAACTTCCTAGCCATTAACTTTTGATCGTACCCAACGTTTCGAGAACGATCCTCGCCAAAATCTATACTTTAAAAATCCTAACTCCGTGGAGAAGAATTATTTCTGACAAGCCTGGCACGAAAACTGAGTATGGCTGTCTCCTGAGTTTACCTATCGCCCTGATGATGAAGGCAGAAAGTACCTCTAACACGTCGGTAAATTTCTGCCAGGCTAAACGGCGAAACAAAACAGAATACAGCCATTATCATAATCGCCGCTGCGAAATCCTGAAATCGCATTTAATCAAACGCGACTGTTCATTACCGTGTTCACATGAAACAATTGTCCTATCAGAGTCAGACGAATCCACTCCAGAAACACACACACCCTGTTTCTTCGAGAATGGCTACAGTTTTGGGTAAGAATTTCATCAAAAGTTGTTTAATGCATCGTTTATCAATCGGGGATCCGCGAATTCAGTAGATCCTAATCTTTTTTTTATATTTCACCTGTTTCGCTGCATGTTTTAAGTTCTTCATCATCACGATGTTTACTCTCACAATGGACGAAAAAACACCTTCTATCTGTATTTTCATTTCTCTATATTCTATTTAGTTAAAATGTTTGAGATAGTTATGGGAAAGGAGTCCACGGAACCAAAAAGGTTGATAAACAATGGCTTAAGAACACAAACAAAATGGCGACAAGCTAACTCGTATTTAACAAGCAACGCACAAGCACAGCACCAGAATACAAGACCAAGATGGAGCTATACTGATCACAAATACGTTACTTAATACATCCCGCCACGATCAGAAATCGTATTCCCCTTACGAATTTGCTGCAAAAATATCAAGCAGATATAAAGGATTCTGTCACCGTAACACCATCACTGCACGTGTTAAACTTTCAATTAGGAAGTTTCGCTCAAATAAAACTTAAAAACTTTTGCAAGAAACTGTTTCTGGAAGAATTGTGGATGACAGAATCTTGCCTTTTCCTTAACTACACTACACCCACAACTGTAAAAGAAGTCCCTGTCATAAACTTCACTCTCATTCTGGTAGCATTAAAAATAATAGTGAGATACTTTTATCGTTTCGTGGATCTTCAAACGCAACACTTTGTACGTGAAATTATGACAGAGAAAAGTATCATTAGCGAGCAGTTCTTCGTTTGTCTTACTTCTTAAAATAAACCATACAGAAATGACGTAACTGCTGTGACAATCTCATGAATTTCTACTCACGCTGAAAAAGGGGGAGTCGGACATCAGACGATGAAAAAAACTTTACAGACAAAAGGGGTGTAAACTTTGTACACAAACAAGAATTTAAAGCTCGTTTGATAAAGCACCATACGAAGCCGAATGTGAAAACCACTACGCCTATGATCCTACCAAACGTATCTTTTGCAAATGTCATTAAAACTATCACGTCCGTGTGCATGAAGAAGATATTTTGAGTTGGCGAGTAAAAATTAAAGAAAATTAGTCTGCTGTATCACATTCATAAGAAACAAATTTTCTTTCCGCCAATTCTAATTCTTCTGAATCCAAGAATTGGGCTTAATTTAGGCCAGATCGAAGTTAAAATCACATTTTTAAGCGATGCAACAACGATATTAGTTCGTTGCCGATTAAGCTTCACAAGAAGTTGGAAACAGTTCCGTTTTATGGATTACGCCATGTGGCCCGTTTCAATTTAAGATCTACTTCTGAAATTACAAATCACTTTAGATACACGCATACCTCGGAGATATTGCGTGTTCGGTTCCAGACCACCGCAATAAAGCGAGTCACACTAATGTTTTGGTTTCCCAGTGCATATAAAAGTTATATTTACACTATACTGTAGTCTATTAAGTGTGCAATAGAATTACCAAAATGTGACACAGAGACACGAAGTGAGCACATGCTGTTGGAAAAATGGCGCCGATAGACTTGCTCGATGCAGGGTTGCCACAATCCTTCAATTTATAAAAGACCGCAATATCTGCGAAGCGCAATAAAACGAGGTATGTCTGTATTTGGTAGGGCTACTTGTACGGGTGCCGACCACTGTCTTCAACAGACACTATTTTTATGGTTATCAAAACTATGACATTCATACATCACAGGTACTCCTAAGTTTCAGAGTACAGGAAACTAAAGTTAAGGCTACAAATTCCAGCAATTCCACGCACGATGGAACAGAATTTATTTAACGCGTAATAAGGGCACGCAAGTTACCAGCATCACACGTCATAAAAACTGACAGTTATAACAGTTTACTGTCGACTGCCTTACTACAACAGGCAAATGACTGTCCCTACATAGTAAACTGCATCAAACAGTAACAAGTTTACAGAATAAACAAATCCAAATGTGGTTATACACTTTATACACACATCCATAGCTCTAGGTTTCTTAGGTCCATTTAGTACAATTATACTAACAACCAACTACAAGAAGACCAATAAACTACGAGGCGTTACATACGAAAAGTTTTCTAACAGCTGTTTTCAAACACGATGAATAATCGATTTGCCACTGTTCAAACAAACCACCTCCAGAATACGATACAATGTATAATTTACCAGATTATGAACTTACAGGGTTTCACTCGAGGGTCATAAAACATCACGAAACTACGAAATCGCGTTTGTTACAAACTCAAGACCTGTAGTAACAAAAGGTTGGAAAAATTTTAATTTTTCTCACTACTGACCTCTATTTTTACATAGAAGTGGGCTATACCACACGCAGTTTAACTTTAAATTTCGGTCATTCAAAATCTTACAAAGATTTACAGCAACAGTGTTTACGTTTCTCAGTTGTAATAAGTATGTCAGCATGGTTTGAGGTTTTCACAGCGGTGAGTATGAAGATTTCTGTCTTCTGGGTTGTTGCGCTGTGTAGTATGGTCGATGTTTACCAACGCCCTGATGACGGAGGCAGTATGACCTCTGAAACGTTGGTAAACATCTATCATACTACACAGCGCAACAACCCAGAAGACAGAAATCTTCAAGTATGTCAGCCACTCCCTGCCCCCTATATACAAAAGAGCGAGATTGTGTGTGCACCTCTGGGTCATAAAAGGTACTTCCTCTTGGTACAGACATCGAAATATACTACAGGCAAGTCCAAATGTACACCAAGCGACTACACTCATTACAGCTGCCTGGAGCCAAACTTTTTTCAACTGCGTCAGAAAAATACAACTTTTACCATCCCTCGCCATTCTCTCCCAGATTTATCATGAATTTTTCATCTCCTGTGCAAATCTGTCTAAAGCCGATGTTACAGTAAAATCTGTTCTAATACGCGTTACAGGATGATGCATACGCTCGTGGTGGAGAAATTAACTTAAAATCTGAATTTATGCATTGTGAGTTTAATGTCTCTAAATCGTCACGTAAATGAGGAGACGTTTACATATCCTGACCACTAGCCGTGGCCCAAGATACTATGCACAGAATAAATAACGAATTGCTATCTCCAAATATTTTTCCACGTAAATATGATAACAGAGTTTCATCAATATCATCACAAAAGTCAGACATTGGACCCTACGTTTAGCCTCAAATCCGGGTTACGTCCCTACAACATGCAGCAGAAATAAGATAAACATGGCTTGTGTAAACAAGTAGACATCTTCGGAAGAGTCAACCTTCACCAAAATGAACCCGAAAGAGACGGAAAGTTAAGATGGGTAGCAGAAGAGTGGGGGCAAAGAGAATATTATGGGGGAGAAGTGAGAAACAATTTATATCTGGGATAGGGGGCAACATCTTATTGTCAGAAGGTTCCCAGGCAATGCCCGTCGGTCCTTCTTACAAGGCCAGTCAGAGTGGAAGAAGTGAAATCTTGATGAAGAATTACCCTGAATGAGTTTCCTGACTATAAATATCACTTCTATAGCAGTGAAAACGAAAGACCACATTCTGAACTACATGCCTACATGCTGGTGAACAGCTTTCCTGAGACTATTTTTTTTATTTAGTGTTCTGTCTGACGACAGGTCCATATGAACAGGATCCTTGCATCCTTTTCTCGGACTGGGACCTGTTCATATACGTTCTTGGCAGATGATCCAGAAGTGGTTTGTCATTGCCTTCTTCTGTGTGTGAATGGAGTAATTGTTGGGATGCCACG
The DNA here is from genome assembly GCF_977971745.1 of Zootermopsis nevadensis. NCBI lineage: Eukaryota > Metazoa > Arthropoda > Insecta > Blattodea > Termopsidae > Zootermopsis > Zootermopsis nevadensis. The sequence continues at coordinate 4,790,458 of NW_028259151.1, read as the reverse complement.
GAGAAACCGGGGAAGCCCCCGGAGGAAAACTCCGTGTTGCCTAGACCACGGATTATGTAACGGGTGCGTACAACACAAACGCAACGTACGCATTTATCAGCACACAAAACTGCTTTCAGAATAACGCGACACACGCCCTCTTACCTTATGAGACTTCAACGTCTCAAAGGCGCGACTACGAAATCGGTTGTGTTATCGGATGTTGCGTCGCAGAGACTGCCCGATGTTTCAGAGGTGCTTACTGCCTCCATCATCAGGGAAAATCCTGAAGATGACAGCGCAACAGCACAGAAGACAGTAATCTTTAAGCTTTCCGTACGTGTTACCATATGCACACATACAATCGTAGACAAATTTTAAATATAGATCGGGTAAGAATATCCTGTAACACTTCGCATTCATGCTGCAGAGAAAGTGCGGAAAAGTACGCCTATTGGGTGCTAAAGATTCAAGAAATGACGGCCTAGTTACAGAAGTATGGCCAACTTAGGCAAATTCCCAGCCAAACTCAGTGTTTTACTGCAGAAATATTTATGCATGCACAAATTCGAATGTGGTATAACGAGAAAAAACTCATATGTGTATCTGTTGTTTGGAACGTAGAGAATAAAGATAGTGTAATTGCGTCATATTGTGAATATTCTAACAATTATTTATTTTAATCCGTCTTATCACAATATTTAAAATTTCTTATAATTAAGATAATAAAATATCATTGATGTTCCATATCGATTGATCGATTTACATTTTGGAACATCTTTTACATGTTCCAAAATGTAAATCGATCAATCGATATGGAACATCAATGATATTTTATTATCTTAATTATAAGAAAGTTTAAATATTGTGATAAGACGGATTAAAATAAATAATTGGTAGAGAATAAAGTAAATTTGAAACAAAATACACTAACTGAATGCTTAACACGAAATATAAAAACATAAATGTCTAGTTTTTTTACGTTTTGTGTTAAGGCAGTGCCATTATTAAAAACGTTCCTTCTGCCCACTTTATACTCACAATTACTTTTAACTGCAGTATATTTTGAAATCTGTACTAGAAACATATTAATGAGTTATATGAAACGTAACGCCATCCCGTTCCCACTGTTGGAACAATTACTGCAATTTAACAAAAATTCAAAACAGATCCCAGCTATCAGTACGCCTGCGCAATACAATCCCACACAAAACCTTACGCATGTAGGGTTTTTTTTCCACCGAAACTCAATTCCGCGTCTCCAATATCAGTAACAAAATACGATTTATCGTTTACGGTGCCATACAAACACCGATAACGCACAAATTCTCCTACTGGTTAGAAAAAAATGCCTGATAGGTAAAACTAAATATTTTGAACACGACACGAAATGAAAATCAGCAAAAAAAAAATATTCTGTAACTAGTTTACATCCTGCTCAACACAGGACAGTCCTTAAGAAGCCAATCGTCTATCAACTGGTCAAGATATTCCCCGTCTTTTATGTAATCCGAATGGTTATTTCCGTTTCCACAACAGACCGCCACTGGCCCCTATCCTCAGCCAGATTAATCTAAATCAAAACTTGCCATTCTAATTCTCTAAGATCCATTTAAATGTAACCTCCCACCAACACCCAGGTATCATTAATGATCCTTCAAAAACGTGTCTACCTTCATTTTATCATGACCGTTTCCGACACCGCCCTAAGAAAAGAGCTGCTAAGAGACTTGGGACCATAACAAATATTGTACACAGTGCAGGCATGTTTTCGCTCGTTAAGAACACACGAGGCAGTACATTAAAGAGACGTATTCATCAACAGGCCACATCCATCCGTGCTGTTAGACCGCCATTAGTATATCACAGCGCAAACTTGTTTACCTTCCGACCAAAACAAAAGCAGTCCTGTCTCCGTAAACACAATGATGGCCACTGAAAAGTTCCTGCAAGACACGGTATAATTCATGTTCTTTCGTGGCAATGCAAGGGTCTTTTGTTACCAAACCAATACCGGGACACAGACTGTACTTCGCGTCAATCACTTTTTCCTCACTTCGATTCGACTGTTTTTATTTCTACATGAAACTGCCATCAATAAAAATGGATTTACGGATAAGATACTCTTGACTCAGGCTTGAGTGAACTTGAATGTGCAGCCTGAAGGAAAGCAACGTGACCAATATTCCTGTCAAAAAATATATAAATTTTCCAATATTGACCTGTTCTTCAGATTCCCTGAGGGCCACAAAACATTTTCGTGATTCTACAGTCGTACTGTATTTAGGAGTCGTTTCCATTTAACACTAGCCAAGCCTGCTGATCAGAAAAAGAAACAGGGGTACAAATAATAATTTGCGGATAACAGTGGGAATTCAAACACAGAATCTAGAAAACTTGATTCACACCACCATGTGCTCGAAGGCGCATGCCCATTAGTCTACACAGAGCAAATCATTTAGGCACATCGGGAAATTCCAAGCGTACTCCAGGACTCCTGATAACCACAGACGATCTGTAGCTGAAACTCCTGATAACATGGACTGTTAGTCAATGACAATCGATCGTTTCAACTTCTAGGTCCTAAAAGTAATGTTTAATTCCAAGCTTGTATAAACATTCACTGTTCAAGTCTCCTTAAATCACCTTATAAAACTGCCATATCTCTCCTCATTCACAATTAATAATACCTGATTTGACGACACATACCCTCAATAGATGAAACGGGTTAATAAGTAGTCTTAAACAATAACAGAAACTACTTCCATAAATTTATTTCCCTCTAATTATCTCGTCCTGAAGGTTCACAGATGTCATAATTCCTTCAGCAAACAAAAATAACACAGAATATTAAAAAGAATGCATTCTATTACAAGGCTCACACGTCTTGAAAAAGCCTAGTTATGGATGTGACAGAAGCAATGTTCACTCCAAGTCGGTTACTTTGTTATGGGGTCAACAAAAATGCACTGGCTGTTTCATACCATCAATAAATTAAACGTTTCAAACCAGAACTTACTCTAAATATCCGCAGTGTCACATTCTCAACGTCAGACATTTTGGTTATATATCGGCGTTACTCGCTCGACAAGAATTCTCGTTCGTGAGAACGAGATTCTCAGCTGGAAAGTGAGCCCGACATCAGAATAGGAAAGACTCTCTCTGGCGGTAAAACGAGAAACCTAACATAATCTCCCGCTCCGTGTGACTGAAGTGACGAGCAGAAGCCAATATCAGGCCCATCCATGTAAACAGCGCATGAAGACAAAGCAGCTTTCTAATAAAGTAAAAACTAAGCCGAATAAAGTTAAGAGAGAATGTTGGATGATCGTTACGCGAATATTTGTGTAATTGTAAACTGTGGATGACTTTGATTTCTCCACGAGCTGTAACGTTGGCTGCACTGCACTGAATCATGACAGGACGCCCCCTGAGATACGCTTGTTACTACTAAAACTGAAATGTAAATGTGTGTTTCGTGTTACAAACTGTTTTCATGTGTTCAAAATCATTAAAACTTACAACTTAACTAAACCAATTTCATTAACATTCAGACGGAAGCCATATCTGAATCACGCGCAGACTGACCTGTCCACAGACGTGTACGAAGTAAACCGCCATGTAGGATGACTTCCTGGCAGTTTCCCCAGAGAGACTGAGGAAAAACAAGACTTGGACAGCAGATTGTCCCATCGTAACCTAAACTGGGGACAACGTTCTGACAGTTGGGATTTTTCTTTAATCTGGCATCGGTATTCTAAAAAAGAATCTGTAATTTACTGAAGTGTGATTATATTCAAGTGGCGGCCACGTATAAACAAACCACGTTAAGTACACACTCGATAAAATCAACATTTCTGATAACTGATAAGCTACAGTCAACACTGATCATATTGAATTATAGGTTTGTGAACTTTAGCAATCAAACGCGATGCTACTCTAAATTCAAGCACCGTGAAGATACAAGACTAAGTAACACTGCGTTAGATAACAGAAAAAATTGGAAGTGAAATAATTCCTGCGATAATCCACTTCCATTTTTTGAATCAACATTCTTTACCATTCGTTGCAGAGATTGTCTGCGCTTGTACTGAACTAATACAATGTTAACTCCGCACAGAGAACACGTGCAGTTGAAACTCAAAGTTCTCACGGTCTGTTACAGGGTTTAAATGACATAGAATCCCTTTTGATCCCGGCAGACATGAACTTGTAAGCAATCTCTCCAGTTACCATTTGTCTGCCCCACATAACTTTCAACTCAACTGTTCACACGAAATGGTTCAAAATGTTACCTTAAATAGGATACTGCTCTCAAATACGGTTTATAAAATTTCATAACATCTCCTAAAACAAATGGTAAGGTAGACACAGAGCCCATTTGTGAAGTTTCTTCGTAAGAACAACGTTGAACATCCAAAACGCAAAAACATATACGACTTACAGTCAAATGTTTGCTGGACAACAGCTAAACAAAAGCAAGAATGACATCGATCCATTATAACTCCATGGAAAAGGATCCTTTAGAAGCTGATAGCTGCTCAGTTCGTCAAGAAATTCACCTCATTTTATAGAATTAGAAGATTGTTAGTCTTCACAACAGGCCACGAGCGGTCAGCAGCGTAAACCAGAAAACTCTAGTCTACATCCTGACACCCTATTTATTTACGTCATATTAATAATGTTTTCTCATCCAGACCCAGGTCCCACGTGTTGACTCTTCCCTTCAGGTTTTCCAACAAAAATAAACACAGGTCTCATCTCTCTCGAGTGCTACATGCCCCGCCCAGCACATCCTTGTGATCAAAATCCATGAATCAGTCACTTCTTCTTGAGAAGCTTAGACGTCAAAAAACAGTAACAAAATTCCGCCCCTTTCATAGATCCAGAAAGTCCACTGCCATGTTCACAAAAGCCAGACACTAAACCCCATCATGAGCCAGTCGAATCCAATCCAAGTCTTCATATACTGTTTGTAGAATACTTTTAGGATCAGTGGTAATATTATACTCTCATTTATGTCTTGGTCTCGCAAGTGGACTCTTTCCTTCAATCGACTGTGTCCTAAGCTGTGATATACGAAGTCTAATTTAAATTATTTTTTTGCACAGGTCCTAATGAATATGGAGTTAGCATATTTCACAGACGACAGTAACATGCACTACATTTAATGACTAGAAGTTTTGATGACGTTAGTACAACGTTGTTTTCCTCAGGCAGCCATAGTATTAATCGGGGCCTAATATTTCACATTTCTTTTTGATTCACTCTAATCAGTCTCTATGAGAAATGTCATAACACAAGTCTCAATTACGAAACAAACATAAAAAAACTGATTGTGTGTGGTTTGTAGGATTTTTGAAATTTATGCCACAATCTTTCTTATAAAAATATGGAATGGAAGTAAATACATTCTCATATTGACTTGATAAGTCAGCATCGAAACAATTATTACGCTCAGGTATAGTCGGTGCAGTAGTTTTTGGCCGGTGAAGCTAGTGGAGCTGGCAGACGGGCCTACTCTGTGTACCTGAGGTGGCACGGTCAGCGTATTTCTTTTGTTTGGGCGTTCAGTCCGATAAGTTCCTTGGTGCAGTCAGCATTATACTATCGCACAAGAGACTCGCTCCTAGCCTTCCCCTTGAAAATTCCACCGGCCAAAAACTACTGCGCCGACTATACCTTTAAGACACTGAATGGCTAAAATCTGTCTTAATTTCAAACAATTATGTATCTAAAATAAGCAGTGATTTTCTGTTTCAGTCAAACTCAATAAACAGGATGTACTTGGGCTAAACATCAACTCGGAATACGAAACGAAAAGTTCCCACATGAATTCACGTGTTCATTTTATACTGTCCTAAACCTTCAACACAATAAATCACAAATCAGTAGACAAAGAGAGACGGAACGTGTACATAAGTGATGGCCAGCAAAATCTTACCACTTTTTCACAAAAACTATCTTCATGTTATTGATGAAAAGTCCCTTCAACAAACGTTTTGAATTTCCGTTTCACTTTAATCCACCTGTTAGCTTTCCGCTGTGCACTTTTCATTTATCAACTTCACTCAGTTTACAAAGTATTTCGCTTACAAACCAAGAACGGGATTAATGTTTTTGTTTGTAGTTCTGAGTGTTATCTACGAAGTCAAGCAATTTACAGACAGAAGTCATATTTTTACTTGTGAATAAAAGAAACTACGTACTTCTGTTGAGTTGATGTTTTCCGTAGCAAACATCGCACTATAAACAAATTCCATGCTCTGGAACAAAATACCTTATTGGAAATACGTTACAAGTTAGGAAATGCACGCACGGCGTAAGAAATCTGACGCGTTAGCCAGAATTTTACCTTCGAGAACAGTGTCAATGATGTATACATGATTTGTGAAGAATATTTAAAAGACTAATGGAAATGGTTAAACACGCGGTAACACTACGCCTACATACGTAGCCTGGAATTCTGGCACGTAAATTCAATAACAAATACACAATTTACTACAATTACTACACGATATTTGTAAACCAGAATGAAAATCACTGGTTATGTTCTGTTAATCGGGAAATCTGTCTAAAATACACTGCATGTAACGCGTGGTCGACAGTGTCCATGTGTTTCCAACAAAAACATTTTAATTACGACAGCCCCGGCCTTGTTCAAACCCACTCGTTTGTCGTTCGCTCCAAAATGAAAGCAGTCTATCGAAATTTGTAAAACAGAAAAAACACACGCGTTCGGTTTTGTTGTGTATTATTTATTATTATTTATTTAGTGTTCTGTCTGACGACAGGTCCATATGAACAGGATCCTTCCATCCTCTTCTCGGACTGGGACCTGTTCATATACGTTCTTGGCAGATGATCCAGAAGTGGTTTGCCATTGCCTTCTTCTGTGTGTGAATGGAGTAATTGTTGGGATGCCACGGAGAAACCGAGAAAGCCCCCGGAGGAAAACTCCGTGTTGCCTAGACCACGGCCTTGCCCAACACAAGTTATAAATTCGGGCACCGCCGGGAATCGAGCCCGAGACCCCAGGATTACAAGGCCAGCGTTCTAACCGCTAGACCACCGTGGCTTTTGTTGTGTATACCGACTATTAATTCAATTTTCATTATCTTGAAGAAGATGAACGTCGTATAAACTAAAATCGACGCAGGTACAATATATATCTGAATTACAATTCACGTCACAAAGTTTTGAATGTGATCTGTGAAATGATACCCACTCGTAATATAATAGCCAGTATCCTTGACGCTTGGCTGTATAAGCGCCCGAATCATGCGATGCGGAAAAATTTTAAATTAAGTTCCGACTACGGTGGGGCCTATGGTAAAATCTGACAGAATCTTCGTTTGACGGGAACCTTGAGTAAGGGATCGGTTCTTCGTTGGTGTGGTTGGCAAGAATCTGGTTTCTTTCAACAACCGAATGCAATGCTGGCGCAATGGAAGCAGAGTTTTCTCTTAAGACGACGCTACAGTAAAGTGTTCAACACACAAAAAAATTCTCTGCCGCCATTCGAGCATCTACTTACCATAAAACGTACATTCACAGTGACGACAAGACTAGAGATAAATAAACGCCCATATAAAAAGAAAACGAAGCTAATGAAAGGGCATAGATCAACCAAGCGTTAGTCAAGAAGCCAGGAGAAATATTAACGAGTCTCAAGGAAGCGCATGTACGCCATCATTAAACAGCAGTCGTCACTTGAAACAGCGGAGCGTAGAGCACGAGATAGTCATTTCCATATAATGACGATGTTGCTATAAAGCGATAAAGTAGTTCTCTCCCTGTGACGCAAAAAAAAAAGTGTCTTTCCGCCCAAAACGATCCTCCAGCGTAATGGTAACACGACATAAAATCTTTGTTTTCGCTTTTCCGCGGCGACTCAAAAATATTCTTCTGGGCATCTCACAAAGTCTGTGTAAAAGCGTAATTTTCAGCAAAGAATAATTTCGTTCTCTTACAACTACGTTGATGTCTCACTGACTGTAATGATCGTCATGTATTTGTGTGTTAACACGTGAAAGAAAAGTTTTAAACATAAAATCAGCAAAATATAAACAAAAAATTGTTACTGTTTGTGAGAAAAGTTGAACAAAAGCAATGTAGGGCAGTGGATTCATATTTTGGTAATGTTCTGTGTATTATAAACAGTTTATCAAACAAAAGCTGGTATAATTAGGGAAAGAATGCAAACCTGCCTGAACTTCTAGCAATTATCCCTACTCTGGTGTCGAAGAAGATGCCTACCTTCCAGGCAAACATACAACACGAGATAAAAATTGTATTTACGACTCATCAAATTCGGTAAATTTTCGAAACGAAACTTCTTTGCGCGTAGAAATAAATTCTGGAACAACGCTGATGAGAAATGGTAACAACAATGAAATATTACATTTAATGACCATTTCGTATTAATTTTCAAAGCATGGCACTAGCGGCGATGGAACAATATATACACAAAAATACGTGGTTACAGGCCGGTATCTCGTAAACACGATAATATACCTTCGGGTTCCATAAAAATGGGCGATTAATAGATAGAAACGTTGGATTCACAGTCAGCGAAGGTAATATAACGACATTTGTCAGGAGGCACTGAGGAACACCACGAAAAACCTTTCAGGATAACCGGTCTCTGGGCTGAGATTTGAACCCGGGACCTCCCGAGTACGAAGCAAGGGTGCTAATCACGACGTTCGGTAATATGATGCTGAGGATTTAGTACAGCGAGTGAGTTATGAGCGTCAGTAGTGATTGTTATAACACACAACGTAAAATGTATGAAAATAACCTCAAAAGTTATTAAGTTCAACGTTAATGCTGGATTTTGTATGGTGAAGAGAACATTACGTAAGGTCAAAGTAGCTTTTTAATGTCGTCAGAATTGAACAAAGAACAAGTGAAAATAATTTGATATTTACGTCTGAACAAATACATCTGACCCACACTTTGGCACTGAGCTGAAAGTTAAGAACCTTTCGCACCTGTCACAGTTCTCAACTCATACTTTTTCTTTCTGGTATACAAAAAGAGTTAAAAAATCCGGATGTCAGACGTCATTATACAACTCGTGTTCAGGTAGAGTGAACACAAGGACGCAGCTGATGCTCAAGGAATGGTGGTCTGGAACGGGTTTTGGAACCTCTGGAACAAGAGGCAAATTCCAGATAACTGCATTTGGAAAATATACACATTAACCTACAACCACACATATATTAATTAAGCCACTTATACAGGGTGGGTGGGAAGTAAGTAGGCATTAAATAATCGCTATACATTGGAAATATAGAGGTTATAACCATTTCTCAATGCCTACTTACTTCCCACCCACCCTGTACATTCCTTACGTAAAAATTGCAGACCCACAATTCAATGTTAATGTTATACAGAAGATTGAAAATTCACATAACCCATGTTAAAATATTTTCTAAACTTAGTTCTCTCAGAGAAATCATTATTTTAAATTCATATAAATTAATTATTAAATTACTTAAAGCACAGATAAAAATTTTCGTCTCAAAACAACTATTTTCACTATTACAAACGAAACGGAACCAGTCACATGTTTCTAATACAACTTCTAAGATCCTATCAATGTAATACTTAATAAGTAGTCGTCAAAACATGTCGATAAAAAATACGCCATGGAGAAAAATTATAATGTAATCGGTGATTACACAATGGGATCTTTGAACACATAAGATGGATTTATTTCACGCAACTGATTATTTCCTGGATTAATGTAAGCAGCTTCACAATTCACAGTTCTGGGTTATCTTGATATAAATGTTCCCTTCTACGTCACAATACTATTCTTCCGGTTTCCTGTCGGCGCCCGCTCACTCCTACCATGTCCGCAAACGCTTAAAAATTAACTGTCAACTTCACATTCATTTTATAACTCCTTACTCGCTGTCTCCCTCGTTATTGGGCTGACTTTATAAAAAAAACTTCAGCAGAGTAAATTCCAGAATACGTCACAAGCGGTCACTATATTTTCCCAGTACTCTCCATTCCTCCACCTTCAGCCATTGCCTTAAGTTATTTGGGGGGAGGGGTGTTTATGACGTAATTCGGACATTGCTAGAAGCTTCCAACACTGTGAGGTGACGTAATACAGGCCCGACTGGCAAGGCGGACTCGCGGCAATATTAGGCAGCAGATACATAAGATTCCGCTTAATTGGGCTAAAGTGTTCTAGTCCCGATGTGTCCCAATTAACGGGAATCCACTAAATATTTGACTTTTAATAATAATAATAATAATAAAAGCGAGTAATTTTCAAAATCTCTCCACAATGAATTTGATCTTAAAAGCGATGAAGGAACATTAAACTTGAAACATTACAAAAAAGAACTACTCCAGAAATAAATCTCAATTCAAGTCCTGGTAACTATACTTATAATAGTTCCTGTGTCCATAACAGATTTAAATAATGACTAACTTACAAAATATAAATGTATAAAAATAGGCCCACACAATCTTGTTTAATACGTTCAATAACATTTCTGCGAAACAAACTACCAACCAAGAACAGGTTCTGCTCAGTGTCACAAAAGTTTGTAATTTAACTTGTAATAATACGTGAGAAACTATAAAGGAGTAAAACATATTAGGTGTTTAAATAAGGCCATGAGTAACAAACTTACACCAACACCCTGTATCTTAATTTCACTGTCTAATAAAATTATAAGAAGTATCTCACAGCAATAGATTTCAGATTCAAGCTACACAGTTACTTCGCATTAAAGAATAACGTGTAACAATGTCAGAAGATTCAAATTTAAAATGAGTTGTGCAGGTGGTACAAAACTTGAAGATTTGGCAGTCTGCCTAGAGTGACTGTATGTAAACAAAACAAGTGGCAAAAGAGAGTGTGACAACGTGCTTAGATTTTCGTTTGTCCCAGCACATACTGGGGCCCTACTCTCTTACGCGTGTTGCTAATACATGTTCAACGTCAAGTTCAGTGCGAACAAATGAACAATGACAAAAGCCATGGCACGCAAACTGCCTAACACTGTAACCACTTGTACATCGGAAATGTTGTAATTATTTTGTAAGGAATGATTACACATTCCAACACACTCCTTGATTATTACAAAATTAAAACGAACAAGAAAACTTTACCCTAAATCTCCAAAACGATATGAGAAAACAATACAAATAAACAATTACCGACATTTATAAACTGTTGAAAACCTGGCATTTTTCTTCTTAATACGTTCCGATCTGAAATTATCAATGACATCTGCGATGACAAAAGCTACCAAGTGAAAAATGCCACAAAACCACTTAACTACGCCACGAACGTTGCATTATAGAAAGCAAATTTAATGTCCAATTCCAACCACACATATATACCACCTTCATTGTTTACTTTGACGCAAGCACAATACCCACTTACAAGCTACATAACAGCACAATGAGTTTAACACGGTTCATAAAACGAATTTCTTTTAAAACCATTTCATCACATAAGACAATACTGAAACATCTACTCCGACTGCCAACCACTCATCACCCATTCCAATGTACGCAACTGATTAGTAGACGGAAAACATAACCATGCATGGTGCAGGCAGAATATCAAATATTTCGTAAAACAGAAGATAATTAAATGAAACTCTTAACGTACCTTGATATGGAGTACCGTATAAATGCTGCCAATCACCAACTGCTGATTAACACTAATAAATTCCACAACCACAGCGTAATAAACAAACAATAATGAAATAACCGGACAATCTTCGAAGACCACACAATACGTCAGCGTCTGTTTGTGGCCTTGCACAAGTCTGCCCGCCTGTGAGGTGTCGCCCGGACGAACGCACGCGGGGAGATAGCCTCGCAAAGGGATGCACATAATATTACACGATCAATAACTCACGAGGTTTTCAGAACACGTCCAAGAAAATAGTTCCATATATCCATTTTAACATAATTATAACACATACATTGTCCTTACTCTAACAATGTTTACTTAAAATTAATAGATACTATGCTCTCTCTGTATGACACTTTGCAAATTATATTGTAAATATTCAAAATTCCATAATATAAAACTCCCGCCATATGACATAAGAAAAGCGTACTGCACTGAAATAAGAAAAGTTAGTCATCATAACCTGTTTTGCAGAATAATTATATTTTTCAGCATCCCACAGAATTAAATACTTAGCTGCAGAAACCAACTAAGTATGGATTAAATTCTACATATTATGTAATCGCTCTGTTCTATCAAATGGTGAATACAGTCTGTAAGGAGGCGTTATTCAGTTGGTTTTAACCCTAATCTTCCAAATTCCACAATGATTTAAATTAAAAAGAATTTGTAGCAACTTTTTCGGGTGTCATTTGCCGAGATAATCATGGCTCCCATTGTATTAGTAATTACATATCTCTTAGGGACTGCATTAGCAACAGGTACCATAAGAGCTACTTTCACCTTTCCAGAATTCCAGTACAAAGAAACCAGCAAAAATGTAAGTTAAAATTATTCTGAAATGGTACTATAACTCAAACTCATACTCTTCATATGCACCAGAATCTTTAAGGTTTTAAACATATCTTTGCAGGAGATGGCATTCCGAGAATTTGAGTCAGCATGTAAGCAAAGTCCTACATGTGCTCAAATGAGTGGAATAACAAGAGTCAGATGTGTGCGAGAGTGCATATCACCTTCCTGTTACCAAGACATCTACCAGTCCGATCAGGTAAGCATTCTGTGTTTTATCACACAAATAATGGTACCATTGTAAGTAGTAAACGGAGTGTTTTGCTCGATCAAAAAAGCTTCCATATCCAAACACATTTCTTTCAACTTTGATTTAAGAAGAAAATATAAAAATCCATCATACAAGCAGAGGATATGTTTATTAGCTGAGTAATTATGACCTGTTCAAGGAAAATCCGTACGTTATATAGGATTTGAGGTTTTCATAATGGCGAGTCTGAAGATTGCCGTCTTCTGGGTTGTTGCACCGTGTAGTCTGGTAGATTACTGACGTTTCAGAGGTCCTTGCTGCCTCCATCATCAGGGTGATGATGGAGGCAGCAAGGATTTCTGAAACATCTACCAGACTACATGACACAATGACCCAGAAGACAGTAATCTCCATGTCTGTTATAATTAAAATATGAATCCGTAACATAAGTAATAGGCCGTAACTTTGTATCGTTTACTTGCGAATACATACCTGGAATATTACACCACTAATCTTGGGAGTATCATAAATGATTTCCTATCGTTCAGCAAGTTTATTTTTTATTACCTTATTTATTATGAGAAATCTAGATATAAATTAGTGACTTGCATATCTTTTCATAACAAATTCATGGTTGCTCTTACCAACACTTCCCTTTAAAAAACATAACATACTTTAATATTTTTTACCTTTGTAAATAACAAATCCAACAAAAAACATCTGTCACCTATAAACTCCCAGCATTCCATATATCAGTATTTATATCACTTGAAGCACAGAAAATATGAGCCCAACTCCCAGGCTTTCATGTTACAGGGCTTCTGATGTCAGGTTACCAAAGAACTAGTTCTCCCTTCATATTGTTTGTGTTAGAACCAAATGACTTACAATTAGATCATTTATTTACAGCTGGAAGAGGGAGAAATAGATGTCCGCTTGAATTCCTTCAAAGGATGTTTCATTCAGAGGGCCGGTCGGCAGCGTCCGTGACGTCAGACCCTGCTTCAGTTTGCTAATATTTTCTGGTAGACTCAGGTTTGAGAAGAAAACTGGTGGAGCACTGTAGCACAATTTATATTGTGATACATTTCAAACTTAAACATTATTTTATATTTCTCTTCATGCACATTTAAGACATAATTTCCCCTGTATAAAAGTAGCAGGAGCGTTCATCATGCACTACAGCAGAACTAAACTGATATAACAAGAACTGGTAAAACAAACAACACACATTTATTAAACTACTGAAGTCCCTTTTATATTTTCTAACAAACTATTCAGTAAATACTGATATTAAACAATCAAGGTACCAATATAATCCCTTCCTAAGCTCTGTATTTACATTTACTTTATTGGATATGTTTCTGTTTTGTAGTAATTATGAATCAGTAATTAGACATTGATTCATAAAAAGCATTCAAAAACAAACTGAATTACAATCAGTTTAAAGCGAAGGATTTAAACGAGAACAACGCATTGAAAGAAGAGCAAACTGCTGTAACAAGAACTCTATTTAATATTCAAAACAGCAACATAAAGCTCGATAACATGTAGTAATTAAATTGAACAATATGGATGACCAAGTAAAACAACTTGTAAAATTTATACTATAATATAAATATTCATATAGTCCAAAGATTCAGTGTCAGACATTTACTTAAAGATACAGTATCTTTACAAAAATTTAGCTTGAATGCTGTTCTCGGCATGTTATAAACAATATAAGGGTTCCTGAGAATTTACTCCAGATTTTTAAATATTAAGGACAGTTCAGAATATCTTTTCTTGTATCTTATCTGTTGATACAACACAAATAATTTGACACTTAGAATCCTAATCTTAGAGAAAATATTACATAAAATGTACTGTAGCTTATTCTACTTGATATCATATTACTGTATCATACAAGATCGTCTTCTCATGAGCATGAAGTAGTGACCACTGATTTTGGATTTTTAAGGTTATGACTTTAAAAATAAAATACTTTAAAAAAAGGGTTAACCTATAGACTTGTAGCTTCCAGTACAGAGAATACTGAGCAGATTTAATGTTTAAAGCTATGACCATAAAATGTTCATCACTAATATTTTTGGCTGGCCAAGATGAATCACATATGAATTGGTTACATATCTGAGATAACTTTTATTTTACTTGACTTATCTTTCTGGTAACTCGACAACATAAATGAATTGTAAGAACATGTAACTACCGTAAGAAATTAAATTTTTAGAACTGTAAAACTTATTGAATTTGGGAATGGTACATTAAATACTATTACATGTATTTATTTAATAGTTCTGCATATTTCTTAGTAACCCCATATTAATTACCATATTTACTGGCATACGTTTCATATATCTTGATAAAACATGGAAAGATTTTACACAAATGATCTGAGTGCCTATTTTACATGTTATATAACAGTTTGCATACATTTCTTGGTATACACTGCAACGTACATTTCACGACTGTCATTTTACGCTCCGTACTCTTTCATAAACTTTAAATTGGCCACATGAAATATGCTATTAAAATATTTTGTTTACTTCCACATCAGAAATAAGTGTTTTTGGATTTTCCATTTTAAGAGTTATGCCAGTAAAGGTGGTATATGAATTTCATTTATATTTTCAATAATTTAATATTAACCATTCATGGAAAACATTCCACTATTTACAGAATGTATCTTTTTCACTAAAGCCAATGAAATAAAGTTTAATACGAACACAGTACTGTATGAAAATGTGCACAAAAGTACACCAGCGTTCCACTCAGGAAATGAAGCAAGGAGAAAGAGTTAAGTGGAAGAACAGACATCTAGCAGACGTTGTCTCAGCAATTTGCAGGTGTCTTCAGAGAGATCAGTTCCACTTTCAAGGATCTGTTGGCACAAACATTACATAAACGTAGTACGCAATTTTATGATCTACTACAATGAAGTAAACATATTTTCAAAATTAGTTTAACATTAATTTACTCTAAATATAAATGTACCGTTGCAAAGCTAATCCAATTACATATATCACACTGCACTGTAAATTATTTTCATTTTTATTTCAGTAAATATTTGTACATACCAAAATATTAAAATAGAAGTTTATAAATCTTAATGATATTTACATTAATTCACCGTTAATGATCACATACAACTTCATTACATTAACATTAAATTTTACCTATTGTTTTATGTGCTTTAGCCATCACAGACCATCTTCAGGGGCTTCAAACTCAGCTATGGAGTTCACATAAATTACTTACGTGAACATTAAATGTTTATGTAAAATTTACAGTGAAATTGTTTACTGATACAACGATATGAACCGTAAAATCAATTTAAGGAGATCTGTATTCTGCGTTATGTAAAAAATTTTATGCAGTTTTTGAGAAAACTTTCCCACATATCATGATATTCAAGACAAACAAAAGTGATTATGTCATCTCGAACTGAAAAGTGTTGGACTGATTTTGATCAAATATTGTATTAGAGACTATACACAGAGACAGTAAATTTCTTAACGTTTTTCACAACGTACACACCCCGTTTAAGATTTGTTGGATCAGCTGCTTGGTACTGGAATTCACAGTGCTGAAATCACTACAGTTTAAGAACATGGTAGCCAGCGTAGTAAGAGTCTCAGAAAGCAAACTCGGACACAGCGCTCTTTCCTTCTTGCAGACCAAACGAAACATTTTAAACCTGAAAAAGGTACATCGAGTACAAGCAGTTAGCATATAGTATAATTCTGATTATTTATACCTCACATACAAAACTTAGTTTCTACAAAAGCAGGCATAAATTTAAAGAAGACAAAAAGTGGTGAAAATTTACTCAGACATTTGAATACATGATATATTCATTATTCACAAAACACAAATTATGCGTAATTGTTTTTGGTGCCTTATGAAATCTGAAAATGCTCATTATATGAGATAAAACAAATTGTTTACGAGACTCTTCTTTTGAATGTTTAAGATTATCTGCCGAAGTTTTTTTCCAAGTGTCAAAGAAAATTGTCGAACGACAACCATGAAGTGAACTTATATGTTATGGGCCAATCAAATCCTGGATCCTTAGTCTCATGTTCAACAAACAGTTATTTACTCACTTACGTTACTTCCTTTGTTGAAATGCCATGTGTGAGACACACGGAACAAGCGTTTGTATATTTCTTACTCATGAGCAAAATGGTTCTACGAGAAAAGTGAGGAAAAAATTCGAAAGTATTTGATCCAAATATATTCCTCAACATTTTTTCTCTCCCATCATTGAGTGAGAAACAGTTCCACGTTCATAAAAAGCACAGGTAAAATTACAGTTTATATTTACAAAATTAACCCAAAATACTTATATTTTGTCCCGCGTCGTAGCCGCGCGGTCTGAGGCATCATGCTTCAGACCGGTGATACGGAATGCACGCTGGTTCGAGTCTCGGGAAAAGAAATTTCTCATGAGATTTTCGACCAGTGTATGGGTCCAGTGCCAACCCAGCATCGTGAGGAAATTGGGGAGCTACAATGAGTAGCGTAATCCGGTCAGGAAAACTAGCAATGGCTGGGGGTTCGTCGTGCTAACCACACGTCATCCTATATCTGGTTGGATGATCGTTCACCTCTGCTTATGCATGTGAACGCGAGGCCAGCAGCCAGCTAGTCGGCTTTGGCTCTCAGAGGCCTGTTACACCAAGGATTATTTATATTTTATAAAAGAATTTAGTATTTAATATTGTTAATCTGTTTATTATAGTTACAAAATGCTAGTTCATTCCTAGATTAAACACTAAGGAGGCATATCCTGGTTAGTTACTTATCCCTACCATCAATCACTATAAACAGAAATGACAGCAAAAATTGATACTTCTTCCTTTAACTTTATTACCATCTCACGAACTAACCTAGAAGCAGTCTGATAAGATTTGAAGCACTGTAGCCACTGAGAGATGAAGTACAGGAAGTCATGACAACCTGAAATGGAAGCTGTGCGTGTCATGGAACAAATCAAGAAACAGGTCCAAGGCTGTGTAGCTAGATGCGTATGTATATTGGGCTCTGCAAACTTCGTGGAGGAAAAATGAAGTAACGCACCAAGGCACTTCCAGGAACTATTGGAGATACCTGGAAAATTCTAGCAGCAATGACAACAGATTTAAAATTAAAAATGCATAAATCTGTTTCACAGTAACACACAATCTATCACAAGTAACAGATTTTAATACTGACTAACATTCATGGTCCAAATATAACATAAGCCAATATGGCAAACCATTATATGCAATACTGATATCCCATAAAAGACGAAGTGTTTCAACTTATTTTATGGTAGTTGCTCATAAAAGGTTTTCCTGCAAACAACAATTTATTTTCTGGATACATTACCGTAGAGCATTTTGTCTTGTTCAACTGTATGTCTAGTAATAAGAAATGACTGTTGAAGATTGCTGTCTTCTGGGTTGTTGCGCCATGTAGTCTGGTAGATGTTTTTGGACATCTACCAGACTACATGGTACAACAACCCAGAAGACAGCAATTTTCAGAATTGCTGCAGTGAAAACCTCAAATCCTACAATAAATGACTGTTAACCCATCGACGTGGTTTTACGTGTACACACGCGGGCATTTAAATTAAAGTTCTTGTGGATTTACGTATAAACACGCGAGCCTCAAAGCCTAATTTAAAACGCCCATAAGTATGGAATAAATAACGCCAGCGCGATGAGGTTTGTTCTCGCCTGTTGTGGAAATAAAGCTCTATGTGTATACATGTGGCAACAGTGGTACATTCCAATGACCTGAAAGGGAGAGTCTAAAAATAAACGCCTGACCTGGTAGTGTACAATGGCTGTTCCTTCGACAAGTCGTCCTCTGACGGAGCTAGACCAAATACAAGTTTTAAATGAAGTTTTAGAAGATGAGAGTATAAGTGAATATAGTTCGGACGATGATAGTGTATTTGACATTGATTATACACAGTTTGTGACACCGGGAACTGTCGTGTTTAGCGATAGTGATTGTGATAATGGTAGTGGCGGTCGACAGGACGACATCGTACAGGCAGGTGTGGTTTCCAACAAGTTTTTGTGGGAAAATATAGACTCATTTCCTGCTTCACGAGAAGCATTTTGTAATGTATGTGGTCCCCAGTTCGACACTGCTGAACTAGATGTCGTGAGTTCATTCGAAAATATTTTCGATATAGCACTTGTGCAGCACATTGCTGATCAAACCAACAGATATGCTCAACAAGAAATATCAAAAAGTGCCCATCCTCTCACATTTCGCTCTAGGATTAGGAACTGGCAAGATGTCACAGTAGACGAAATTTACGTGGTTTTGGCTCTATTTATGTTGATGGGCATTGTGCAAAAGCCTACACGTAGATCTTACTATTCAAAGAACCGGCTGTTGTACACTCCGTTTTTTTCTGAAACTAAACTTCTAATCGACTTGCTTCCACTGCTCACACATCTCATCTTATAAGGTAAGATTATAAAACCATCTTTTAAGAGGATTTCGGTGAAAAATTCATAATTATATCTCATATAGTTCAAAAGTTATGAAAAAAAGAGTATTTTACAGCAAAATTTAAACGGGCATTTAAAAAATACTACCGCAGGAACAGCACGACAGCGGTATATGCGGGGTATTTAAACCACCACGTCGACGGGTTAATATAATTGCACAAAAGTTGGGTCATTATATGACACAGAAGTCACTGAAAGAATTTATTAAGTTTATATTGTTAAAAATTAATGAAACAAATTTAAAAAAAATTCAATGTAAAATGCAACTAATAAATACATACTGACATGATGAATCTAACAAACAAGTTGGTTTTATATTAAGCATTTAAAAATATAAATTCTAAGGTTTTATTACCATGATCTTAAAAAGAAATTGTACCGACATATCTATGGTCCCATATGACCATAAGAATTTCTTTAGATCTCAGACAACGAAATACTGGCTAAACTTTTTCTTCTTGGACCAAGAAGATATTTGCATAAGAATGATTCTAGTTCATCTTAGGTCTACTTATATATTGTTTTGCTGTAGCAAATACAAAAACTACATGCATGTACCTTGTATATTAACAAATACTAATACCTTAATGCTCATGGCCTGAAGTTTTATAAACAGTGCCTGAAGAAATTCTGGTGAAATAATATCCTGTCCCTTTTCTGACAATCTGATTGCTGGATGTACAAGTTTTGATTGAAGGAGGTTAAAAGTCAACTGCAGACCTGCTGACAGTACATCAAAATCTGGATTCATCAATAACTGGAGCAGTTGTTCGATATCGATCCTCACAACATGGTCACACTGCAACAGCACAAGAAGTATAATTTCATTATCAGCTAAGCAGATACATGTAAAATTCCCAACTTTAAGAATATGAACTTTACCATAAATGTGACATACAGCTTCTATTTTTTAAGTAAAGTTTATTGCCATTTGACAGTATGGTTAATGTTTTAACAGCTATTAACTCAAAAACACTGATGAAAACAGACTCCAACAGTGATAAATGTCCTCATCACACACTTCCAAGAGAAAAGCTGGTATCAATTATACCATTTTACTAACAAACTAAAATTAACCAATTTTAATCATGAGAAAATGAGACAGAGTAAAAATCAGAAGTCTCATGAATAAATCTGAAATGTTCGCCAGTATGTATACACAGCCATCAGACCATCATTTACCTGGAAGTACTGAGGAAATCCACAAAAATCTCAGTCAAGGTAGACTTTCTAGACCAACCTGAGACCCATTAAAAATTAGCAATCTAGAATAGCACAGTGTGTGAGGTGTAATGGGTTCAATTTCTCAAAACCTCTCTTATTTTAATGCCAACTTCACCTTCATGTGCTGAAGCTGCATTTAAAAATAGAGAAAATGCCACAACCAAAATTTAGATCACATTAATTTCTGTTATGTTAATTTTGAGATTGCATTATAATTGGTAGACAGTAACAGCCAGTAATGTTAGTTGTTTAATTATTTATTTATGGTTTATATAATGATGCCGACAGTAGCAAAGGCTATATATTGTCAAATGACGGGATAATGAATTGGAAAGGATACAGAAGAAAACAGTCATGATTTAACTTCTGGTACTATTCCAGCATTTTTATGGAGGGAGGATAGCTGGCATCTGGGCTGAGATTTAAATCTGAGACCTCCAGAATATGAAACAGAAGTTCTAACCATTAGACTACATCATATAGTCTCTAGTGATGTTGAGTTGACCTTAAACCAAGGTTTTATTTTTCTCAGTGTACATATCTATTCATCAAACACTAACTAAAGCTATTAATGATTCATACCTGAATTAATAAATATATATGAATTCTGAAAATACTTACCCCAATATGTTGGAAAATCATCTGGTAATGAAGCAGATGAGAAAGAAAATTAACTGCGGTAGAACATATCACTGAATGCTTAGACTCCATAGCGGTATGCAACACTTTTAAAAATTTTGGTTCATTTATGTAGATAGCTAGTGCTGAAAAAAATAAATTTCACTTTAAATTGCAGGAACACATCTGTGCACCATATCACGTTCTTAAAATCCACAGCACTCCAAAAGGCTTCACTGTATTTCGGTGTTCAACATCTGATGAAAAATCAAGTATATATCATCACGTCAGTATGC
Source organism: Zootermopsis nevadensis (assembly GCF_977971745.1). Taxonomy (NCBI): domain Eukaryota; kingdom Metazoa; phylum Arthropoda; class Insecta; order Blattodea; family Termopsidae; genus Zootermopsis; species Zootermopsis nevadensis. The sequence goes on along the minus strand of NW_028259151.1, from coordinate 4,769,104 downwards.
GATTCCAGATGCACTTCCCATGACAAATTTTATTAAATGCAATACTGGGAATTCTTAAACATTTTAAATAAATATCACAGTCTGTGAGGTACCAATAAGAACTTTTAACATATTTAAAGAACATAGTTCATTGAAAATCTCCATCTGGAACAGCAGTAATAAAACTGACACTGTATACTAGTATACTGGCCAAAGACATCTGCTACTTCACACGATGGCATAAAAGAATATTTAGAATAGTACAATTCTCAAAATTGAATTTCAGGAAATATAAATTAAATGTTTGCAAAAATGCATGACTTCCATCAGTAATGAATTTCTTCTCTGAAAATGCAGTAGCTTTCAGGCAAATGTTGGATGATTTTGTTTGTGGAAGTCATTAACCTTTATCATATGGGAACAAAATTTAAACCCCTATTTCAGGGTTTTTGGTCAGACTTCAACTTCTGGGTTTGATGGTTTAGAACAGTGTTCCACGACCAGTGCGCTGCCACGAGGTTTCAGGTGTGCCACACATTTTTATAAGAAATTCACATGTTATAGTTAGAAAAAGACAATACCTTATCTTTCATAATTATAATTCATAATGTGCACACACACAAACACACTGGTTCATCACTGATAGTTTTATTCAACATGTGTTATGTTTAATTTTCATGTGCCTTCACTTTTACAGGGCAAAGATTTATATGTAAATACATATTTACTGCCACGTAGAATTTTGCATCCCCTTTTTGTGAGGTAAAATTTGGTGGTGTGCTGTCATGTCTTTGACAAATTTTATATATATTTATATAAAAATAATTATGCTACTCACATACAATCAAATAGATAAGTGGACAAAAAAGTGGCAAATTTAATAAATTGTTTTACACCTGGTAAAGAATATTTAAAGTATAAGGCATTCAATACTAATTTTGATTTACACATTACTTGTGAACTGTGGTCTTGTGTCTTCAGCCCACACAGCACCAAATCCAGAAGACCACAGCCCACATGTTCACTGCCATAACAACTTCAAACCTCATAACGCATTACTTACTTCTTTTATCCTGCAATTCCATTGATATAAGAAGCAAGAGGAATGCATGAGAAATTGCTGCTTTATAGAAAGCTAATGGTGTATCTGCATTTTCAACTTCCTGGTTCGCTAACACTCGTGTTAAAAGGCAGGCTGCACGGACAACTGTTGAGGCACTCAGATTATGAGGAACGGCCATGCATGCTACTTGCATCAAACCACCAATCTTTGCAGCTAACAAGAAATAAAGGAAATATTGTTATCTTTACACAGTGACTGAATATTTCTCAGGATAAAGTAGAGATGACCACAACACATTTAATGAAATGCACAGACATTAGCATGGAGGTCTATAAAATAAACATTAAGGCCATCAGCCTATTACAGGTGTTACTTTCTTGTAATTTTGGAATTATTAAAGTGTTATTTACGCAGATTGGTAGAGGAAGATTTACTCTTTCATTTGGTTTAATATCAGTATTTTCCAAACTGACTGTGGAACCCATCTGGTCACAAAAACAACTGATGGAGCCCTTCACCACGGAGTGTAGTCCAATCAGACATGTAACACAGGTGCATTCTTTTCACAAGTGGAGTGACTTTTAGCTTCCATGGAGTTAGTATCAGTTCTCAATTTAAATATGATGAGCCACCCCAAATATCCAAATTTTAATTAATTTTAAGCTTCAAGTGCATGAGCAACAGCTATTTGAACACCACTCTTTTATGCTTCAATTAAATAAGGATATAAATGTTGATGAACTTTGAATTTATGTGTAAAAAAGAGAGAAACAAAAATTATATCTTAAGATCAAGCTTGGAATTAGTAAAAGTAAGCAACTATTATTTTCTCCACCTATGCGATGGCTCCTGGAATAGTCATCTCTTTTAAAGCAGCCCTTAATTGAGACTGGCATGTGTGTCCTACAGTGCAATACAGGACTCCTAAGTATAATATAAAACATTAGCCATTATCAGCCGACCAAAAATTGTATGTTATCCCAAGATCACAGAACATCTAAACAGGGTAACTATAAATCCATTACTATATAGCCAGAATGTAAGATGATAAAAAAGTTCAGGATATAAAGAGATAATACATTTAATAAAATCATTAATATCTACTAACAACTTTCTACTCAATTCATTTAGTAACCATTTTTGAACCTATGCTTGAAAGATGTGCTCCAACTCAAAGGATGGTTACTTGGAAAGCATCTTAAGAGGACTGTACTGTAAATATATTATTGGAATACACTAAATAATAGTAACAAGAAACCTCACCTTGCAACGGACTGTTATTGCTGCTGAACCTTGCTAAGGCTTGCGGTATTATGTCCCAAAGTGTCTGAATTAACTCATCATTACCTTCTCGGAACTGGTGTAATATAGCATCTTGCATAACTTGTATACCTCTCTTTACTACCTGAGGCTTGCCACACTGGATCAATTCCTAAGCAATAAACAATTAGTTAAACTTTTAATTAGTGTGGACATACATTCATATACGAAAATTAAAGTTAGCTGAATATAGGATGCATATACAGAAACATCGCGTACCTTTCCTTTGACTAGTTTACACATAAACTTACATTTTCTTAGTCTTACAACATCCTGCTATTTTTAGGTAAACATTAAACAATTTGACTGCATAACTTCTTTGACTTTAAGTTATAATGCCTAATAAAACTGTTCTGATTATCAACTACAAATGAAAGTAAAAATAACAATTTCACTCTGCTTCATCACAACATTATAAAAGCATACAGACAGCATTTCCATCCACTATATCAAGGCAAGTAGTTCATTTCATGTTCTGATTTTCCGATTCCCAAGGATAAGATCAGCAGTGCTCAAAAAACCTCAGTCAGGATGAAATCCAATCCCAAGGTTTCTCAAATAAAAAGCAGAATTGCTACCTACTTGGGTGCGAACTTCAGTGACAGATGTGGAGATATTGAGAAATGTTCCCAGCGCCTCTGCCACTACTAATAGCACAAGATTATATTTCCTGTCAGAGTCCTCAGTATAATGGGAATGGCATTCATTATCGACACACTTCTCCTACAACACTAAAGACGTGTTCTAAACAAAGGAATAACTTTCTGTGCCCACTTTCTTTGAAATTCTTTAGTCCATATGGTAAAATCAGCCGGAACCATAAATTAATATATAATTCAGTGATATGCCTCTACGCATAATATCACACATACATTAAATTTGTCAGATACAAATTCAAAATTTGTAACTATCATAATTTCTTAAATAATAATACACAGGGGATTCATAAGCAAGTCAAACTCAGTGGGTACATTAATCAAGAGACTACGAGTAAAAAGATTCCTGGTCACATAAACTCAATTCAAAAAGGTTAAGGAGTAAAGGCAATTTAAAAGGAATATAAAGACATACCAAAAATAAGGGATTTCATTATAAAAAATTCAAAATAACTTCAATATGAAATTAAGATAAAGTGTTATTTAATAACAAAACATGTTACAGAGACTGTTCAAAGTGTCAGATAGCATAAAGCCACTACGCACAGCGTCGCCCAACAGAATAACGCATTGCAATGCATAGTAATACAATGTGCTCAGATGTGCATTCAAGTTGCAGGCAGACACTCTGAGCTGATATTATTGTATTACTAAATTACAATTTATTTTACTTTTACATTGATAAAGTTTTCCACTAAAATCCCTTATTTTTAGTAGGTCTTTATCTTAACTTTCAAAATACTATGACTTCAATCTGTGATACAGGAACCCAATGTTATGGGAAGGGGGAAGCACATATACAAAATTTATAATACCTTTCACTTACCAGTAAGCAGTGACTGGCATCATAATTTATCATAACCAAATCCATCAAATCCTTCCCACAATCCGACTGGTCTTCTTCCAGCCATAGATTCATCTATAAAAAGAAAACATTGAAAACACTAACCATTACATTAGAATGCATTAAGCAATGAAAAATATTAATGTCAAATAACTTTTCAAATAAAAAAATACAAAATATGATAGCATTGAAAAGGTATTTAACATTTAACAGCAATATTTGTGCCTGGTTCTCATCCACTGAAAATATATAAAATAAGAAAACTTTTAACAAAGCAAACTGAAATTGCAGTTTGATTTCTTACGTGTTATATTTGCATAATAAATAAAATTCATTTAAAACAGAGAGATAATGTCTGTCCAGATGTTTTAGCTCTGAAATTACTTGCATTATTCCAATGACACTTGGTACTGGAGGTCAACTCTAAAATTTATCATGCAAATTTACAGCCAACTATAACCACCCTAGCTATATAAAATCCAAACTGAACATTATTATTTTTTAAAAACAGTTGCTCATTCAGAAACTCAGTACATGCCATAAAATATAGGTATTAAATCAAATTCTGTTATTTAAAACACGGATGAGTATTTAACAAAATACAAGCAAAATTAATTTCTGGCTCTATGCAATGTGAAGGACTATTAATATTAAATTTCCTTTCTGTTGCTAAAGAAAATAATTGAAGATGCCTGTCTTCTGGGTTGTTGCGCTGAGTAGTCTGATAGAAGTTTACCGACATTTCAGAGGTCCTTGCTGCCTCCACCATCAGGGTGATGAGTGAGACATCAGTAACCAGACTACACGGCTCAACAACCCCGAAGACAGCCATATTCAGACTCACTGCCATGAAAACCTCAAATCCTACAAGAAAATATTTCTTACAATATGATATTGGAAGAAAATAGTTCTTGTTATTAATTACTGAAGTAAGGTTTATTCAAAGATATTAAAAGCTTGTATGATAAGCATTTGTTATTCACTGAATATTTATATATTGTGTCATAAGAATTTTTGTTGAGATGGTAATTCATGTTCTTCTTCTTCTACTGTCATTTCTCTTTTATGCACGTCAACAGCAGTTCAAACTTACTCAAAAAAATGTCCAGATGAGATATAAATGTGACACAATATGTACAAAATCAGTTTCGTCTTGCTATAATATCTGTATCAGCAATAAAGAAACATCAAGACTAATGAGCTGCATAGAATTCATTTTAAAATATATGTAATTCACTTGGAGTTAACTTTTCACTCTTGTTCTGTACTGTACACAGCAAACTGATAAAAAGCAAGAACAATGGAACACAAAGAAAAATTAGCAAAAATATTAATAAAAAGCTTGTGGCATACCACTCCTTTCTGTATTGAAGGATGAATCCATGGAGATGTGAACACCCAATACAGCACAGCAGGGTGATGAGTATAAACATTCCTTAACTGAATTTGCTGCCCCAATAACCGCAATAAGACCCTCGTTGCTTGCTGCATACAAACTGGACCCGAGTATGACAGTGATGACACCTGATGGCATATGTAAGTTGCAACAGAAACAATTTTATCACATCATCAAAGAGTATAACATACTGATTATTAATACCGGGTGTCCATAAATTAGCAGATAATCTGAAGGGCATGAAAATTCATGTCTGAACTTCTGTCTTAATTAACATTATTTATGGACAGTTCTTACATCAGAAAAAACAAACGACCCCCAGTTTGGAGATGCAGCAGTTTTGACATTATCATGAAACTTACTCATAGAAGGAAGAATTTTGTTCTTAATAAATCATACCACCAACAAAGCATTAGATCATATGTTTAAGATTTATTCTACAGTATCTTGAAGTGTTAATTACTGTGACTTCCTTTTTAAGTTGTACACCTCAAAGGAACACAGATTCTTGAGACCCCCAGAATCTGTCTGTACTGAAGGTTAAAACCACAGAGTAGAGTCAATTTGTGTTACATAATATGTTTTAAAAGTTTTCATATAATTTCTTGAAAACAGCTAACCAAATCAAAACAACATGTGTGCACTTATTTAAAAATATAGTACCAATTTCACTAAACATAAATAATAGCAATATCACTCAAAAGGAGAATATGTAATAATGTATGGTGAGTTCAGCAGATTCTAAAATTTCCTGCATTACAATTACTGAATTTAAGAATTTGAATAGAAGGTGTGATTTGATGCATAAATATAGTATCTCCGTGAAGTACTTACTGCAAAGACAAACCATATAGCTTTGGTGATAGGAATTGGAACTAGGGTAACTGAAGGCAAGTGGTTGAGGTATGACACTAAGGCAGGAAGGCAAGGTGCACCAACATCTGGCCTGAAAAAAATTAAATAAACAAGTGAAACTTCTTCCCATGCACATGAACATTGGGTTGTATGTCAATAAACTGTATTCCAGTCACCAATCCCGACAGTGTGCAATGTAAATATGCCAGATCATATGAGTTTCTGCAACCAAGCCAGTTTTACTCTGAAATGACTGTACCTTTATAGAGACCCTTCTGTTACCAGAACTGCAATAATAAGAACTCTTTATATGGAAGCATTTTAAGGAAAGCATCAAAATTTATTTTCAAAACTTCCTGTTAATGTAACTAACCAACCAGTGTCACAGACATAAGATAATATTTATTTTTCAAAGTAGTGAAATAAAGTATACCTTGAGGCACAGAGGCAGAAGAAATAATTGAACACAATGACTGCATGTTGGAGGGAATGAGGCGCATCTGGAGCATAAAGAGCCTGTTGCCAGTATGCACAGTGAAGAGGAACGAATCCCAAACCCATCTGCAGATGCTTCCGGAAGGCAGCAAAACCACCAGGCCACAGACTTTCTATACCCAGTATACCGGCTGACATAGAAGACAACAGCTCTCCCAAGACAGAAATGCATATACAGCTCAATGAGCTTCCATCTTTAGATCTGAGAGAAAGAAAAGGAAAAAAAAAGAAGAAAGAAAACAGATTATCTTATTATAACTAGCAGAGCAGAGCCATCTGAGCAAAATTAGGCCCATTATTCAGTTTCAGCAATAGATTTTCAAAAGGGAAATAATATTCAGATACTTGACACAAATATGTACCAGATAAATTAATCATCATTATTCGTAAATTTTCTTCTGCTATATCCCCAGTTGGAAATTTCTGCTGTGGCTAAGGGTATAGCTTTTGCTCTGTTGTAGGCAACAGATGGCTCTCAAAATGTGGTAGCAATAGTTTAGGCAACAAGTACAAGAACTTATCCCTTTGACCAGGCTTGCAGGTATAGTCTGGCAAATTTCCTTATAGGTTCGAACAAGTCAATATGGCTTCTTAATCATAACTCTGAACAATACTTTAACACTATAATCTCTTTTATATTATAAGTTGAATACATCCTAAAACTGACCCTCCACAAATCAGAACTAGCGGTAATGTATACAACGCACATTCTCCCATTTACATCCTGCAATTCAAATTCTGACATCTACCACCATGAATGTAGCAGAAAAATGTAGTACTAAGCTAAACACAAAGTCAATACATGAGGTTTCTAACCGTTTCCTTGAAATGAGTTTTATGAATGAGGCACATCATTAAACACAGTTTTAATACTGGCCTTACTTGTAAGCAGACCAAGTGGAAATCACAGGCAAGAATGTCAGATATCCCAGTTCACCGAGGCGATACGATAACTGTGGAGTAACCAATTCCTTCACAGGTTCACAGTATAATGCTTCCAAACAACATACAAACTTGCCAAACAACTCCATGTTCGATATTTCCATATCTATTTCCTGTAAATATTAAAAGTGTTAGAAGCAAAGGGATCAAATGAGCCAGTAATTTTCTATAAAAATTAATTAATACTAGAGAACAGCCCGTTGCAAACAACGGGACATAAAAATATCAGTATTTGTCTCACATCAGTTTAATCTGTTTTCAGAGTCTGTAATACACCTCTTACCTTAAATATCAGTGCAAATCAAAATAAAATAATATAGTCCTGGGTTCCTCAGTCTGCATCATGTCAATATGTTTTATGTGGACACAGTACATTTTTATATTGATCACTGTGTATGAGAAAATTGTGGCTAAGTTAAATACTTATATGTTTTAAGTGGATAGTTAACACAAACAACAAATCGACAAATCTATTACAGAAAGTAACTGTGTAATATGTGAATTTGTTTGCCTATCATTTTTAATGAACTGTCATAAAGTTTAAAAAAAAATTGCCCTTATAGTGATACCAATCTTGTATTATCATTCCATAAAATAGTAAGAAAATAACGTGAATGACAATATTTTGACTCAAACTGAAACAAATATGTGCCATATATGAACAAGATTACAGATCAAAATAATACTTTACCAATATGTAAGGAGCGCTGACATATTGGACACATTTCAACAGCACATCAGTCATCTTTCTTGAATACATAGCTACGACTGGGACATTTTGAAAATTAGCCATTTTGTCAGTTCCGTTCTCCAACACCTTGTCACGTGACAGAACTGAACACAATCTAGAAAACAATGTAATTATACGTAAGTTAACTCTTAATTACTTGTTAGACATAAGTCAGCATTCAATTTATCACATGTATTAACATAACAAAATCCAGAATGTCTCAGAATTATTAAGACAATTACAATTTGCTATATTTAATGAACCACAGCAGTAAGAAAAATTAAGTAACCTGAGACACGTACAGAAACACGAAGTTTGCCTTTCACAAATCACATTTAAATTTTCAAGCAATTTTAGCAATTCAACAAAAAAGGTGAACTCATTCTTCAGTTTCACAAATAAAAGTCAGTGGCTACAGTTCAGCACTGGTTACAAACATAATTCAGAGAGAATCTACCTTCAAAGGAGTCAAATCAGATGATGTATATAGTATAATAATTTTGTGGCAAAAGACTTCCTTGATAGTCATTTATCCAAAGGTTCCACCATGTTCACAAAAGCCCACCAAGAGACTTTATCCTGTGCCATTTCAATCTTCTTACTTTTGACTTGTCTTTCTAAGATACAAACTTAATATTGTCCTACCACTCACACTTAAAATATAAATAAATGTAGGTTATTAAGAAAATGGTATAAACAACATTACTAAACAGTTTTTTCTACAAGATTCTCCCCACAAAAAATTACACTTCTAATCCTGGGGAGGATGAGTCATTAAACACATTTTTTCTCTAAACACTATATGTGCCTCAACTTGTGTGGTCAACACATATGCAATCAAAGGTCTAAATATACATCTGTATAGAGCTGGAGTATTCTGGGAGTAAACCTAAATGCAGAAAGCATCATCTGGTTCCCTGAATGACCTGTTTCTTATCGGCCCAGAATTCTCCTTGTCCTTTACTCATCCCTTGACTCTGGTTGGCCAAAACCCTTGGCCTAGTCCTTCTCCTAACCTGTAACAATCAAATTCCTAACACTCTCACTTCAGCCTTGAAGATTGAGGCAGTATGTTCCTCCAAAAGACTGGTATCTGCCTTTTAGTCCACATGGTGTTACAACCCAAAACGCCGATATCGGCATATTTTCTCCTAAAATTTTTGAAACGAATTACAATGCATATATCCCTCACATTCAGAACGAATTATCTTTGTTTCCTTCCACCTGAAATTATTTGCTTGTTCTTCAACTTAAAAACATTCTTTTTCTTAGCACTGACTTACAACTGATTATTAATACAAACTGAGGTTGTATCATCTTTACCTTGTCACTGACAGAGTCACACAACTCATCACTAAAACTGCTTCCTTTTTAGTACTCTGCGCCTGTTCGTCCATTGCTTTGTGATTCTTCACAAATTCAGAGAGCAGTGTTATACAAGTCTCTAATACAGTAACCAACAATTGCAGTGACGTCACATCAAGCTGATTAGCAAGGCTCTTGCTCTCGACTAGGTTGCTGAGTATCCAACCTACACACATCACTGTTTCATTCCGCACACTGTGTTTGTCACTCAGAATGCGTTGTATCAACTCAAGAACTTGACTCACATTGAATGCACCCGCCTGTAATGCCTTAGAACCAGTAAATGTGACAAACCTGTAATAATAAAACCATCGATGTCTTCAGACTCAACACCGGTAGCACATTTTACAACATTAAGAAAACCAATTTCAGTAACAATACTAACTTCATATTCTGGAGTTCTGATAACTACCCATCTGCATAAGAAATTCTCTGTTGTTACAGAATCTAAAGATTTATAACTCTTACCACAAAAGTCTACCATAACCTAACTCTGAGCCAGACCAATCATATCTACATTGTACGATTTGAGTTTTTCGCGGTGGTGAGTCTGAAGATTGCTGTCTTCTTGGTTGTTGCACCACGTAGTCTTGTAGATGTTTACCAAAGTTTCAGAGGTCCTTGCTGCCTCCATCATCAGGGCGCTGAGCTGCAAGTACCTCTGAAATGTCGGTAAACATCTACCAGACTACACGGCAATCTACATATCTAAATTGAAATATGTGTTTAGAAAATACACCTCAAAAAACTTAAAACAGGAGTGCAACATACTAGTACTCGTATGTACAGCAACCTTTTCGTAAACATTCATGAGGCATATAAACAAGAATGCACACTCAACAAGTTAGCTCAGAACTGCAATTACCATCTATTAGGCACATGGGTAATGCCTTTATACATGTCAACTACCTCAAGTCCACCATTCAAAGATACTTTCATATCTTAATAAACACTAACCTAACTAAACATTGTGGTCAAGTAGATAACACTCTTGCTCTGTATTTGGGAAATCTTGGGTACAAATCTTGACTATACACTGATTATATAACTCCATGCTTAATATACTTACTGCATTATAATAACAAAATATACAGAGTATCCCATAAACCCAGCATCAACAGGAAACTGTTATTTGGCAAAATACAGAAAAATATAAAGAGGTAAAAATTGTTGCAAATCGGGTTTTCGATCACAATCGTTGATGATGTAAGGAGTGAAGCACCATAATGGCTCATCCAAGTAATAAATTCTGACACTCGATTTTGGAAACACATGATTTGTCTATGTGACTATATGGTGCAACAACCCAAAAGACTGCAATATAAACCCAAAGATTCAGCTGGTATTAACTTTGATTAGATGGTTATATTCTTACCCTTTCAGAAGTCCAGCAAGTAAAGACAATGCTCTATTCAGTGTGTGAAAGGAGTTACTTTGTTTTATGAGGAAATGAACAGTTCTTATCAGACACTCAATAACGTAAAGCACATGGCTGTTGTTATAAAACTTCTTGCTCTTTGCCAGATGCTCCAAGCAGGCAAATATTGCTCTGAAACATTAAAATCTTAGTAAAAAATTAGCATAATTCATGAACAATAAGACATCTAATTCCATGGGGCAGGGCTCTTCTTCAATAGCTATTATTCCTGCAGTCAGTCAAGAAATTCCCTGCCTCTTACTGAACCAGGTTAGTTAAAACTATGTTCAGAACCGGCTAACACATGACCAGTTCCTGAGCCGTTTGAACTCATTCCACACTTTAACACTTTATTTCTTTAAGATTCATTTTTGTATTATCCTCCTTGTCACTTAAAGTGGTAGTTCCCATTCGATACAATAATTAAAAGCAACCCCTTAACAATTCATGTTAAAAAGTATTCTTGTATAAGAAACATAGGAAATACTTGATCTACAAAAGTTTGATGAATTGGTGGTACATACTCCAACAAGTGGCAATGAAGAGTTGCCATGGCTTCACAAATAAATTCTATTATGTCTGCATCCAGAAGAATATCATGAAGAGTCTTTTGGCCTTCTTTATTGGCATCATTCTTAAGGGACTGTGTGATGAAACACACTGCTTCCATCTACACATTAAGAATAAATAATAAGTGAGCTTTCTAATCTGTTAACTCCTGCAACTGAAAAGCAAGATTCTGATCTAAAGGTTTGTGACAATGACTGATTCATTACATGAATTCTATGTTGGACACTGTCCAATGTCTGAAGTATACTTTAAATACACAAAGTTTTCATTGTTGGCTCTATTCCTGTCTTGAGGTGATTGATTACATGTTACTGTATTGTCCTAGTATTCACAACTCCAGTTTCAATCCAAAATTCTGTCACTAAGAATAATTTTAAGAAAGCAGTAATACATATGTCAGCATATCAACCAATGACCTTCAGATGGGAGCAGAGCAGAGTCCAAAATAGTATTTCTACAATAATTTTAATGATATGCCATTAATCAAAAGAAAGAATTAAGAAAACTACTATGCACAAGAAAAAATTGCAGTACTTCATTCTGCATGACAAATTGCCACTTCCTTATTGATGTTGCAATTACACTGTATTTTGTGTGAAAGTCTCAATTTTGAAACATACGTCTATTATCAGAAAAAAATCTATGAATTAGTGGCTTCAATAGTGGGTGAAGACGTGATCTTCCGTCCTTGCACTTCTGAAATATGCGGTTTAACAAACCTGCAGCTTTACATTTCTGGACATCAATTGCTGCTTCAACTTTTTCAGAACCACTTCGTCTGCCTTATGCCTCAAAGAAACCGTACGTATAGAACATTCCTCCATTGATATACGAAATATAGAATGAATGCTCTTTCACAGAATTACAGTCGTCAACAAACTCACGAACGCATAAACATACAAATAACTGACAATTATAAAACTACTCCCAGGGTCTTAAGAACTTATTTTATGAACTATAATCGGAAATAATTGTACTATATTTTCTCAAAGTACACTAATCATTATAACAATACAAAAAAACAGTGTTATCAGTAAAATTCATACACTTTAACCCATTTGAAATTACAAGTTCCAATGGTGCCAATATACAGAAACCAAAATACATTTCGCGATGTCAAAACAAGAGAACCAAAAGTCCACGGATTATACCATTCACAACGAAACACAGTTATACCACAGGTTATAATTGTTCACACATGCATTCTGTTCATTTATACTCATCACCCTCAGAATCGATTATTAATAAATCATGGAACTAACTCTGCGGTACTGAAAGCCGCGCAGATGGTCAAGTTACTTCCTGCCTTTCATGGACTTAAAAAGCTCATTACCATATTTCCAAAAGGACGCCACAGGAACAGAATTCCAAACCCCATGCCTATCCCATCATAGTCTCCTTAATTTAATTATCCCCAAATTATGCCAGTTGTACTCCTTGGATCAGAGAGCGGTTATATAAGACAAGGTGGAAGCAGTTTCTAAAACAAACAATAATGTGGAAAACCGCAAGATTTTAATTTATTTACCATGACAGTAACCAAGGCTGAAAACTGGCGCTACATCTACCGCCATACCCTATTTACTATAACGCCTTACCAGCGTAGACGATGCGTAGGGTGACCGCCTACCAAAAGGAATAACATCAACGTAAGCCAAGACTATTGTTGCAAAAGCGGCCCAAGCAATGAGTTAAGACACGTCGTGGTCCAGTGGTTAACACTCCTGCTTCGTATTCGGGAGGTCCCGCTAACCTGGCTGGGGTTTATCGTGGTTTTCATCATTCCCTTAAACATCCTCTCATATGACACTATATATAAACAACAGGCAGGCAGTGCCGTTCCCGAGCAGAGCCAGGCCTGACAAAAGGGAAAGGTGAAGGTAAAGGGGCAAAACGCACGGAAGACGTATTCACTTCACCTGAGGGTGCACAGTCAATCTCTACGACACAGTAACATGTGACCCAACAAGTAGAGGAGCTATCCGATTGGGGGGTCACAATGTGGTTCAAGAATACAGGTGATGAATAACGTTGAGAAAGTAAATTTCACACACACCATATTAAAGAGCAAACACTTAGCAGTATCTGAATACTTCATACTAACAAAACATAATATTAACTTTGACCTAACAGAATTCATGTCCAGTATCTGGTTTATGGTGCCAGTCCCTGCATGTCAAGAAAGCTGCTGAAATAATAAAAACACCTCCATAACCTCAATCTTTAAGATGGGTACAAAACTAAGGAAAGTCTGGCTTCACTCCCATTCCTCCAAGCATTTCATTTAGTGACCTTTCCTCTTCACCACCTACTGAACATCACCCATGCAGATGGACACTGCGAGGCTGGTTTTATTTTACTTTCCTCTTTCACTTCTTATGTTATCAAATTTTCATCTTACCTTCCTAACTATTTTTCATCTCCTTTGAACAACAGAGAAGCTCCCTACCAGATAGAACCCTCCTCCTCTGACCGCACATTCACATCTCACACTTCCCACTGCTTTCTGTCAGTATGATAACCTATAAATCACACGAAGATATCAAAACCTATTCATGTCAATAGATAAATTAAATTGTAGATTATCTGTTAATTCTGTAATATCTGCAGCATTATTCTCCATTATTGTGGATAATTGAGAGTTTACTGTATTTGTATAATAATGTCCAATGAAAACAAATTTTCTGTTAACTGAATAAAGTTATGGCATTTTCCTTAACAACAGACCTAAAGATCATACCAAACTGCATGAAGAGGGAATGGAGGAAAAGATCTATTGTAATCATCTAGTCAGGAGGTCGAGCTCACAAGGATGAAGTAATGTGTTTTCAATACATTCACGCCTGCACATGGCACATGTGGCGAAGGCTCAGCAGAACATAGACCTACATTTGTCACTGTCAGCTGTCCTTTCAAAAAAATCCACATTCAAGAAGTTCAAAACTTCTTTTAACTGGATACTTTGACAGGCCATTGCAGTATTTCACCCGTAAGAGGTCGGACCCCTATTAATTGGGTTTATGCAAAAGTAGGCATAAGTGACCTAGCGTCACCACACGATGTAAACTGTCACAGTTGGCCTCGGGTATTGAACAGACCAATCAGAGAAAGGTTATTTTGACTTAAATTTAAATTATTCCACCAATCACAAAACTAAGCGGGAAGTCGAACCAATGACATTACAAAATTCCAGATTTTGGAATGACTGGGAGAAATTAATATATTTAAGAAACAAATTTCTTTTAGTCCAGTCGTCTGTTGTCCGTCGTTAGTTGCAGTTGTACGTTGTTAGTTGTCAGTCAGTTGGCAGTTGTGAGTTGTCATTTAGGCAAGTTGAAACATTATCACGGACGCATCGGTGTATTACATTAACTTTGACCAACATCGTGCGGAGAATTTAATTTCAGCAATCACCTGAAAATAAATACACAGCTGAAGCGATCTTTAATTAAACCCCGTAAACCCAGTATAAGTCTCATAAATCCCTTCATCGAACCTGATCCCACTTGGGCAACACGCTGCAAAGAAGAAAGGGAACAGTTACACTATTCACTCTTGAATTCATCCTGAGGCGGAGATCACTGATAAAAACTTTATCATCTGGTTACCTGTTTCACTGTGCTATTATGTCTCTGTTATGTAAACTTATGTGCTGCATGAACATAAAATTAATTTCAACCATTGTTTTACATTTATTTGTATCATTCTCTTTGCACTGAATGACAATGTTATTAAACTATCCATTACTTCACAATATACACTGTACCAAAGAAACATACAAGTACACACAGAATTTTAAAAAATGTTAAAAAGAATTCCATAAACTCGGAACAACATGCAAAATATATCATTTCATTCCTATGATACACTAAAAAGGTGAAGTCACAAATAACATATCCTGTGGTGGTATCAACTTATATAATTTTAAACTTGTACTTAAATTAATATATTTAAATTCAATGTTAAGGACTGAGCATACTAATACATGTACAAAGGTAGGTGATGTATGAATCCATGGGCTTCATGCAAGAAAAGCTTACACATCATTTTAACCTAATCTACACCTGGCTGATCCTATATCTTGACCCCAACAAATCACTAAAAATTCAATTTTTTTTTCTATGGTTCTCTGGTCCGTTTTCGGTCCAGGTTGGGGGTTGGTCGCGAGGCTAACAACCTTGCACCATAAAAAGGAAGATGTTTCGAAACCTCAAAAATTCAAATGTTGCTAGCTTAATGTACAAATTAACTACACTATTCTTATATTCGACATACCTGAGCAAACGAATTTAAATTTGAAAACAAAAAAATCAAGTGAATTTGCTATACCATACATGCCATAACAGGACAAAAAAATTGTATTCGTACAACTAAAAAATTTGTCACTATTTAGTTCCTCGTGTTATGCGACTAAAAAATTTTATAACAGGAAATAACTTTCGCATTACACTTTCTCGACATTAAACTTTCAAGTTCAACAAGCATAAATGTTAAATAAATGTAAGCGTCAAATTTGTAACATGATAAAGTGTGGAAAACTTATATTCTTTGTTTGATTGGTGCAGTAACTGTACATTAACGGGGTGGTATTAAACAACGTAAAGCTTAACACATCACATCAGCTCACATTGACAAATGCCAACAGCAACAACAAAAAAATGAGTATATGCCATCAAAAGATGGTAAGTTTACAGCATGAGGATAGAACACATGATAAGTTACAAATTATTTTATATAACACATTTATAAAATATTCTATTGTTAACATAATTACATTACATACACATAGTGAGCAACAAATTCTTTGAAGACGAGATTTGGTGAATGTTAATTAGAACATAAAAATGTTTTTCCTAATTGTTTCTTCACAGGCAAAAAGAATCAAACTACAATCATCGCTATGCTTAAACTCCATCTACATCCAACGGCGCAATTTCTTTTTCATGCATTTCATACGAACATCACTATAAACAATACATAATGCCCCATCAAAAGTTTAAATTTACACGAGCACATTCCGAAGGAGTTAGTGACGATTGTTTTCTGCAACAGCTGTTAATGCAAACAGAAGAAATCATAGTAGCTTGAGCTTGTACCCTGGATTTAATCCCAAGACGTGTAATTAGTTTTGGTGTTTCTATTTATCTCTAAGCAATGTGAAGAGACATAATGCAGTACACAATTATTTATGATTATTATGTTTCATCATATTTATGATTGCAGTTTTTAAAATAACAATTCGCTTGAATTTTACTTCAGTATCATTTGACTGCTTATTACTGATGTTACTACTCAAGTTTCCATCTTCCAGCAGTAACGATTCCACCAAACTGCCACATGATGTTGATGGTGTATGGCTAACTTCCCTTCTTAACACTCGGTGTTCATCACCGTCAGCTGTTGGATAGTTTGCTGTATTTCCCTTAGCTGCAAGCAGAATGGCCTTGGCCATTTGACGTGCAGCATTTTGGTTTACTGATTGGTTGCCACCCCTCCCCTCTTCAGACATCGCTCGAACAAGCATCCTACTGTTTAAGGTTCGAACATCTTCTTTCGCTCGGCCACCATCCCGCTGAGGGGACAGGGCGAGGTGGAGCGGAGGGGAGCAACCAATAAAAAAGTCGACGATAATGATGGATTTCTATGACAGCTTTTCTTTGGAGACCGCTTCAGTTCTGTGAACCAAGAGATAATTTTAATTAGTTTTCAAATGTTGCTTTCCTGAAATAGGTTAAATAGTCAATTCTTTTAATTACTGGTACACCCAATGATATGCAGATGCATTCAGGAGTGTGCTGCCAGTTTGTTAACATGGAACTTGCACCGGCAGTCAATGTTTTCCTTTTTGTTCTGGAATTTGGAAGTAGGGACGGACAAGATGTATGTGTATCAATATTTTTATACTGGTGTATCACATGTATAATCTAATATTTTCTGTAATTATAACAAAGTGCTTGGAAAATTAGCCAAAAATAATAAGTGGCTCATGTGAGTTCCTCTAAGCCCCCTGCAGCACACCACTAGATGCATTATCCTAATATAAGACCTAATCCTATTCCTGAAGATGAGAACATTTCCTAGAGATATACTAACAGAGAGTCAAAAAGAACGGAGTTTTACTTTTTTCCTCCTTGATATTTTGATACACAATGACATTAAAAAGACCCTGCCTTAGTCAAAAACAAACCACATTCAAAGAAGTCATTATGTGACAGTGACAAACAGAGGGTTCATTTCAGGCAGTTTGAAGATGGCAATGTCTGGTCCATGTCGACATTCAATCCAACCTTCAGTTCTATATCGGTAATTATTTATCTACAGCTGAAAACTGTCATTTTGAACACTGCATTACATCTGGTTCAAAGTTGCATGGTGAAGTGCTTCACAGTTACAACTGTGACTTTAGTGAGGTGAAACGTTATTTACACTGTCAATGTTGTTCTCGTTTACTTACGTAATGCCATGTGGACTCACAGGCAGACACAAACCATTCAAGGAAACTTTGGTAATTTCTCTACAAGTCCACGTGGCATTACAACCCAAAACACCCACAGTGACAACTTTACTGCCGTGAGAACCTCAATTCTAATACAGTTATTTATATAAGTGGTAAGCCAGAAATCAAAGCAGTGCTGGTAAATATACATAGAAGTGAGTTTGTTTAGGTTTGGGTTGCACACAGGACTGACAACGAAATTATTACTGGAAAAAATATCGAGTCCAACATACATGCACTCTGGAGGGCAGTCAGGCACTTTCTTAACAGCATGTTAAGCGGGGAACCTCTTACCATCCTATTAACAGCATAATACAAAGTAATACAGGACTGAGTGCTTACCAATAAAGAAGTTGATGTACATATTTATGAGTAACACTATGTCTAATCAACTACAGAAACTACTCAATAATTACGGTATGTTCCAACGCAAATACTTGATTTTCTGTAAATCGCAATTCCTAACCTGCAGTGGCAAGAGCTGGCGGTTCCTTGCGCTGTTTGCTCTTGCTGGAATTGGAACCTTGGGCCTTCGTGACACCATATGGCTTGGACTGGTGGTCTGCTTCTCGGACTTGGGCATCTGACAACCAAAATTCAATTTTCTTTTACTAAAGTAACTGTATCCCACTCAAATAAAAATCTTACTTCCCTGTTTACCATTTAATAATTATGAAAGCCATCATTCCTACTTCAGTGGCATATTCATACTAAATGTTATTTAACACAATTAAGAAAGGACATCTTATAACCAACTACTTATTACACTCAATAAAATCTTTTCAGGCAATCAGCCGCGTCAACTGGTTACCGTAGTAAACCAGTTGAAGCGGCTGATTGCCCAAGAAGATTTTATTGATTGTACTCGCTGCACAAGTCTCAAATCCTATACTTATTACAACTAATCATACGAAAACTGAGTTAAGAACTAAATGAATCCCAGGGTTAGCAAGTGTCAGTATTCTTGCAAGAGGTTGGCTAGCAACAGGCAACATGCACATTCACTGTAACTTCAGAGGAAACAAGATGAAAAAAGGATGGAATGGAAATGAACATAACTAAAATAATTCAGATAAAAAATATTTCTTTAGACCTTAGTAAGTTCATGTTGAAACTGAAGTTAACTACACAATATAAACATGGGATTCTAAGAGAGAGATGTATTTAAAGGGAATTTTCTGCAAGAAACTACCCTTCTTTACTGGGGGATTCCAAACTGTGATTTGTAACACCCTGCAAACACAAAGATCCTCATCAAAATGTTTTCCTGGGTTCCAATATTTTTTAATGTAAATTTTCAAGAACAATTTATGGATTTGATATCTATTTATTTTTTTATATAAATATTATTTTCTTGTTTCTCCTTGTATGTATAATAATATATATTTAATTAAATTCCTTTCCTTTAATTCAGGATGAAAATAATTTTAAAAACATTGTGCAGTGTTCCAGATATATGGTGCAGTCATGTCACAGAGGAATAAATGAATATATAAGTGACAAATTCTTGCAAGAAATTACTGTTTTAGATTGGGAATCATATATCAGGTTTTTTAAGGAAGAATCATGGAGTAATAGAATTTAGGAATGATTGTTTTATACAATGAATTAACATAACATTGCTTTAAAATATAAACTAATGCAATGAAACAGTAATAGGTATCCTACATGATGTTCTATGCATTCCACAGTTAGAATCAAGCAACATGCAATTAAAATTTTCTTGATGTAAAACTGGGTTTAACATTCGTTTCTTTCACCTGAACTCTTCAGCACTCACTCAACCTTTTAGAGAAAGTATAAAGAGTCTAATCATCTATCAAACATGCTGTCCAACACCAGTTATAACTATAGCATATGATTTTACGTATTTATTACTTATAAATCTGGTGTAATTATGCAAGCACAGTTTCGGATATGAACCGACAGAAATGTGGTTGTCTGACAATATCAATTTGATTTTATTACATCCAACACAAATCTGCACAAACAGAACTAAGTTTCTATTTATGACTTTGAAATGGCCATTAAATTTAACTTTGTAAAAAGCATTTAAATATGGTGAAGTCCGTTGACTGAAATTTTAACAAACAAAACAAGTAAGAAACATCAAAGGATACTGAGTATTTGCCACACAGTTTCACTGATCTAAGTAACACATCTCATTAAAGCAAGAATTTTATTTGAAGTACAAGCTCAGTTTCAGATAACTGTTACAGAATTTTTATTTTAAATTCTTCAAGCTCATTTATAGGGAATTTTTATATTCAATTCCTCAACAGTAATAGTGGTGGAAATAAATCTGACATTTTCTACACTTCAAATGAAATATTTCTGAATTGGCTTTTAATAAATATGTTTTAAAAAATTCTTAATGACATCTGTTCCTGCTACAAGTTATTCATAGTTTTTACTGTCTTTATTATTTTAAACTTATATGTAAAATACAAAAGTGAAGAGTGAGGTAATGTGGACGTGATAGATCAATCCATAAACCAGACCAACTATTGACTATAGGAATATTTTTCCTTTATAAGATATATACACTATATGCTACCAGCAGTAATTCAAATGGCAATAAGACGGCATTCCCTGGGAGGCCATGTCATTGTGGCGTCAATTTCTAAAGGCACTGTGTGAAGCATATTCCTCAGAAGCAGGAACACTCTCTCCATATTCCAGAAGAAAAGTTTCCACATTTTAATGAATTTATAAAAAATATATTAACTTAGTCTCTGATACAATTAGAAAATGAGTTATTAACTCAAACCCCTTAAGGTGCCTCCCAAAGACTTGTGGTGCCAACCCTACAAATGACATGACTTCATTTCACCTGTATTGCGATATGGCCAAGCTGCTGCCAGCTGCCGCAGTCGCTCCCACAGAGGTCCCATCCGGTTGCTGTGGCAATGTTCGGTACATATGTATGCATCACTCAGCTGTGCACAAAGTGCGCTCAGCTGCTCCCCATGCTGTTAGTAACACAAGCACACAAGCAAACCCTTCATCACAATCACAGCACATGATGGATGAATAGATGGGACGTCAAGCAAAGAGGACATGGTCTACGAGTCAAACGATCTGCACAGGTCATGTGTTATGCAGTTCGCAGGTTTTTATTAGATGGGATATCATAACCTAGATATTATTTCACTCTGCATGGGTTACTGTAACCTCATAGTGTTTTTCACTGCAAGGATACCATATTCTTAATTCCTTTCCTGACCTTTTTTTTCTGAAGATAATCCCCCCCCCCCTCCATACATTTAGAATATACCCACAAAAATGAAATGGAATGAAATGTGTCTCGATGAAAAGTATTCAATTGTGATAACATAAAGCTGTTTATATGATTTTAATGACATTAACCTGAGTTACCTTGGGCCATTTTCAATGTTTGTAAAACTGAACTTCTTCAAAATCACAGCCTACATATGACACTGCAGCTAGCGTGGGAACTTATGACGTGTGATACAGAAGCATAAAAAGTACTCTTATTCATGTGCGATCTAGTGTAAAAATATGTAAACGCACATGACATAAATTTTCAGCAGTCCATCAGGGAGTGGTTAAGATGTAGAATGTTTCTGTGAATTTAAGTAACATGTTTTTTATATTTTCAAACAACAGGATCTAAATTTCAAACATATTAAAAAGTGCACATAACAGGGGTACAATTATAAAAATAAGTGCATGCAGTTAGGAAAATATTGTAACACTTCATAATTAAATTTCTGTACAATAAGTAGAAGCTATACCAGTGCCTGCACACCAAATCACGAAGGTGTATAGGTGGCTTAAAAAATGAGTGTAAAGGAATCATCTGCATGTTTTGGTCACATTACCCACACTGAAAAAGATTAAAATTTAGATAAGAAGTTCTTGGAATAACTTACAATGTCCATATTCCCTCAAATGATCCAAAGTGTACTAGTTTATATTCTGACTATTAGATTACATATTGGTACTAATATAAGCTCTACTTGTGTGGAGATCATATAAAACTAAAATTTTTCTCTAAAATAGCTTACCGAACAAAAAATGTATATAAACGATAGATCTCACTAAGATCTATAGACTTTATTTTCAACATGTGTCAATACAGTGACTATTTAGACATACAAATAAAAGTAATTTGGTTCTGTATAGTGTGATAACTGTAATGGAATTAGATTTAAACTGGCTATAAATAAACATCACAGCAAATGGGGCATGTAGAATGAAGAATGTATGTGGAAATTGTGTGTACTTCTGTGTACATATCTCCACTTTATCATGGAATTTTAATACTCCAGTACCAAATAATGGCATTTTAATCCGTATTTATCCACTCTTTATCTCCTGGGTGACAGTAAGTAACCATGCAATGGAATAAATAAAACAAGAATCATAGTATTGTGCTCACAGTTTTGGCTGCATCAAGCTGGTGTTGAAGCTGATCTACTTCCTCACACTTCTGTTCCAGTTCATGTTCACGCTGGCGCAGCAGCTGTGCTGCATTACCTTCCAACCCTACTTCTAACTCACTCACTTCTGAAACCAAATGTGCACGCAACTGCTTGTTTCTGAAACACAGCACACATTAAGGATTAAAGCTGACAGTCCTGTAAAGCATGAAAAATATGTTCAGCTGCATATTAATATTCTATCGTATAACTTCGATAAGTGTAGGAAAATAAATAACTCCATAAATTTATTTTCATTGTAAAGGTGATAGCTTTCAGTTGGTCAAGAAGTTCTCTGAGTGAACAGTTGATGGAATGGTAACACCGGGTCATGAGCAATAATAAATTCTTTAAGTTTCTGAACCTTATTGTCTCTTTCAAAAGAACTGAAATTAATTGCTGCAGCTAAAAAAAATCTTAATTCTTAATCAGCTTACCATAAAGGGTAATAAATGTTAGTCCATTTTTCACAGCAAGACAAGTTAATCAAACGTATCGTAACATGGGCCACAGAGACCTTTCCGAACATGATGAGATGTTACACAGTTGTCAGCTTGAGTGAACCTCAGTAAGTTACACTTACCTGGCATCCAGCTGTTGAATGTGTTGCTGGGCTTGTGTTAGCTGTTTTGTGATCACTCCCAGTTGTTCTTCTAAAGCTGCAGACTCAACACATTTCACTGAATACCTTTCTGACAGAGACAGAATCTCCTGCTTTATTTCTTCCATTTCGGCTCTGCAATCATTTACAAATACTGTGTTCAAAATGGTGTATTTTTGAAGATGGCTGTCTACCAGTTTGTCGTGCCATGTAATCTGTCATAAGTTTATTGTATCAGCAGTGCTTGTTGCTTCCATCATTAGAGTACCCTGAAGCAAGCACATCTTAAATGTCAGTAAACTTCTACCAGACTACACAGTGCAACAACCCAGAAGACAACCATCTTCATACTTGGTGCCATGAGAACCTAAAACTTCACTTGGCACAGTTCTGTTTACAAGTTACAGTTGTACAAATATATCATACATTACAGCACGATGTACGAGATCTGAAGTCTGTTACGAAAATGCTTAGAAGTCCGTTCCTAAAACCACACGCACTTTCATCACAAAGTGTTTCACTAGAGCCAATGCTATTTGATTGGGCAAACGTATCAGCCATCAAAAGTAAGCCAACAGGCTAACAAGATGTTACTTTAGTAACTGCAGTAACTAAGTTTCTTGAGTCATAACATGTTATTTTATTTACACAACAGAAGTGTGAAAGACAAAATCTTGAAGGGAGAAAGCACACACAATATACATTAACAAATATGATACAATATAAAACATAATAAAACAGAGTATAACACATAAATACAATAAAGTTCATCACATAACCTAATACAACACTGTAATTTTGTGAAAATCTCCCTAAGCATATGTGAGCCGAATAAAACCTGACGATCCTACCCTACTGCTGCTTATATATACATAGTAA
Source organism: Zootermopsis nevadensis (assembly GCF_977971745.1). Taxonomy (NCBI): domain Eukaryota; kingdom Metazoa; phylum Arthropoda; class Insecta; order Blattodea; family Termopsidae; genus Zootermopsis; species Zootermopsis nevadensis. Next base: position 4,745,051 of record NW_028259151.1, on the reverse strand, counting down.
TACACTCACTCATGTTCTTTGTGTAAAGCACCAATGTCATGTGTTGACTGCATCTTCTTGACAAATTCTGACTTGAACTTCGTAATCTCCTTCTGCACTTCGGTCTCATGAGCTTTTCTCATGGCATCCAGTGCTATGGAGAATTCAAAGATATCAGACGTGTTTAAAACATCAACAAACCTAAATATTTATCATTTTAAATGTGATACTGAAGTTACACTACATCCTGCTCCAACACCCATAACTTTTGGGCTTTTGAAACGCTATATACTCCAGAAAAATCAAAAAGTAATTTCCTTATGATAGTCCAATGTAAAATGTAAGTGCATCAGACAAATGTAAACCTATAAAAACATCCCGATATATTGTGTTACGCTATGCTGGCGGTAGCATAGCTACTGGTAGGGCCTCCCTAGCCAGATTGGTCGAGGGGGAGAGGTCAGACTAAGACAGGTATCCTGGTCCTCCAGGTTGGGGTTGGTCGCAAGGCTAACAACCTTGCACCATAAAAAGGAAGATGTTTCGAAACCTCAATCAAAGCCTCTGACAGACGGACCTAACAGAGCAGCGGAGGATAGGACTGAATGGAAGAGGAGAATTGAGGAGGCCATGGACCGAATACGGACCAGTGAGCCATAGAAGAAGAAGATATTGTGTAACTGTATTTAGTTAATCTATCAAGAGTTCTCAGCCAAATTCATTTAAAATGTTGTTCAATATATCTCACTAAACCATTTGCACTCTAAAGCCTACAATCATGTGATGTATTCTAACCACCAAATTTTTATCTTCCTCTCTAATCCTTGCCACCCAAAAATTTAAACAACAGTTCAATTATTATGTCAGGATACATGTTCATAACCACAAACACTTTTATCCACAGTGCGAGAAACATATCACGTAATATTTTGTACAAAGTTAAAGGTTCCTCAAGAATTAGCTTTCAAAGCACAGCATTTATGCCTCATGAATGGGAAAGCCTTATCCCAAATCTTAATTTGTATGAATATATATTAATCTTCTTAACTATAATTAGAAACCTTAAGAGTATGAACCTCCACATTCCTTATCCAGCCACCTATTTGGATTACGATTGAAAAGATTTTTAACACTTATCCCAGTGTCTAAATCACGGTAGGAAGCAAATACCACGACCAACAAGTATGTCTGATTTGTGTTATGTCTTACCAATCATAAACAACAGACAAGTAAGTGGAAATCCAGCCACCAATCATGACGACATGTTATATTTGTGTGTTCTGGCCATATTCTCTCTTCTTTTGACAAAATGATACTGCATGAACGAGTGCTTACCTGAGCAGTTAACAAGCCAAAAATTGTTTAAAAGTTTCTAATATAAATGCCTGTTTGCCAAGCAGAATGAGATGCTGCACATTTTATTTCCATTTCAGCTTTCATTTTTCTGTACCTGCAAGTGTAGCTTGCGTTTCCTCTGCCAGAGCTTGCTCTTTCTCGTGCCGCAACTGCTCTATTTCTTGGCGATGTTTTTCCTCCAGCTCGGCTATGATGCGGCGATGTGAATTCTCCATGGCAACCAGACCTTTCTCACAAAGAGCCTGCAGCACCAACAAAGTTCATGACAAATTTTCCTCATAACCAGTACAGACTGCTCTTAAAGTCAATTCATAACACACATAAGTTTGGTTTTATGACATCATAATAATTAACTAGTAAATTTCACAAGAGGTGTTTATAAAGATTAATCCAGCAAATTTCATGCGTCTTGCCATACAGTTTTATCGAAAAGTGAATACAGTAGGGCACCGCATACACAGCAGGTTAGGGACCAGACCCCCGCCGAAAAGTGAAAATCGCCAAAAAGCGGATCTTTGCCTTTTTTCAATTGCAAATGCATATCAAAGCCTAATAATATGTTTACACTATCATATAGTAAGTGCACAATAGCGCTAGGCCTAAAAAAAATGATATGAAAGTAAAATGAATATCAGTAGTAGCTGTAAACAGACTGAATCAGCGACGATAAAATGGCGCCGGATGCACTTCTCTGACTCAGCTGTTGAGCACGTGGGGCATATGCACGCAATTGAAAAGTGCCGTATTAGTGGATCGCCGAAACGCGGGGCCCTACTGTATTCAACACTGTTAATAACAAAAACCACAAACTGGGCATGATCTTGAGCCACATCACAACCTAGTTCTGTAAGATCCATTATTATCCTTTTAACTCCTTTGTCTTTTGAGTGCAATTTTCTGAGAGGTTTCCACAACAAAATTCCATATTCATTTCTTATTTTTCCCACTTAAGTTACATCTCTAGAGAACTGTAAGTTTCCTAAATTACTTTTACAAAAAAAGTTTAAAGGGTCAGATATATGAGAGTTTGGAGTTTGGCAGGAAGACATATGAGCTGTATGAATTACTTCTGAAATTATTATGAAAGTTCTGACATCACTGGAGACAGCGCAAATCTGACCAGCTTGTGAATCACATTCTAACACTACTGTATCTCCTGTAGTTTCCCTCCTTTGACTTAATCACACATAATATACACAGAAAGCACAATGATAAAAATCCTTACTCGAAGTTGCTCAATCTCAGCTTGATACCGCTGCCAAATATTTTCTTCACCTTCAATGTCTCGTTCTAACCCAGCTGAAAGTGTCTTGTGGTACGCAGCTCTAAGATTTTCAACCTGTTGCGCATACTCTGAATCAAGAGTACCCAGTCGACGCTCCAACCGACGTGCTCTTTCCTTTAACTGTGCTTGTTCTTGTTCATGTTGGCATACCTTTTTGAGATGTTATGTAAAGAACTCATTAAAAAGATACAGCATAAGCAATAAGTAAACATATACAATGTGTATATTTTATAAGCAATTACAGTATAAATTTTATACTTCTACCTAAATGTCCATAAAACCTGAATGAAGGAAACATATTGAACATGATTCATATGGTACCTGTAGTTGTACAATACAATGCAACCTAAACTTACTGTAATTTTTAATATTACTGCTACTTTCAATCCATTTTTAAATGCAACTAGCTGAACTCACCAGTGAACGCCTCTGTTGTTCTAGCTCACCATGTAATCGAGCCATCTCTCGCTCCTGACATCGTTGCAATGTCTGCAACTCTTGTTCATGCTCCGATGCCAACCTGTAGCAAAACAAATCACCATTAGAAGATACAAATACTATAGGATTTGAGACTTTTGTGGCGAGTACAATCAATAAAATCTTCTCGGGAAATCAGACGCGTTAGCTGGTACCATAGTAAACCGACGTTTCAGGAACAAACTCTGTCCCCATCTTCAGGGTTCTGATGTGACTGGATCCTGAAGATGGGGACAGAGTTTGTTACTGAAATGTCGGTTTACTACGGTAACCAGCTAACGCGGCTGATTGCCCGAGAAGATTTTATTTATTGATACAAATACTGTTTACACAACAATGGAAACAAGAACAGCTGGCAGTGTGTGCATATCTATCTATCTATATATCTATATACATATATTGTAATTACATCCCCAAAACAGCAACAATACTTTTCATTACGTTACGGCACAGGACACCTGCAAATATCCTCCAAATTATATTTCAATACTTTCCAAATTTCAGTTGAATGAGTTCTTGGAAAATATTTTTGAAGAGAAAAAATGCACCAAACCATATGGTTTGTCAGAGTATAAAATGCACACAATTAACTGTAATCTCCTTAAACAGTCAGTTCACGTATGAACCGGGCTATAATTTCCAAATAATTAAGCCTATATCTGGTAAATAAGTGACAATAGCAATAAATATCTAATGGAAAAAGCCAGTACTGGTTATTCTATTATAGCAAAATATGAGGTTAGTCAATTATAATCCAGTTAATCAAATGTGGCCCATTTTCACATAAAATGTTTAACAAATATGAAGGAAAGCAGCTACAGCATTCACAGTAATGTTCAGCTACACATCAAAACTCTCCAAATGGAATAAAAATTTATAAAAAGGGAACCAAAAACCAATGACAATGCAAAACTCTTGCCATGGTTTATGGATCTACCTTTATCTCTAGCCATTATAATAATCACATAAACTGAATGTAGTGGTCGAGTGGTTAGCACTCTTGCTCTGTATTCGGGAAGTCCTGATTTCATATTTTGGCCCAGAGATTGGCTATCCTGACTGGTCTTTTGTGGATTTGCTCAGTCCTTCCACGCAAATGCCACATTCTTTCGAATTCATTATCAACTATCATCCTCTCATGTGACACTAAATAGTCTAAGTTACTGAAAAGTGTGATTAAATAAACTATAAATAAATAGTCACAATACAGAAAAGTATTGTATTTATAAGCAAAATGGTTAAAATGTACGATGAGAAACAGTATTTGGTGAAATTTTAAATCACACTTAGAACACATCATAAATACACTAAAAATCATTCATGTATTAATTTTAACACTCATTAGGCAGGCCATTTTATGACAACTTAACCACACATCCTAATAAGTACAGCTATCCATCAATTTCACAAATTTGCATCACTTAGTATGATGTAGGGAAGTTCAAGATCATATTGCTATATGTTAATTTTAAGATTTAATTCAATATACAACAGTAATAAAGTGTGCACATATGTAGAGATATTATGACATTTTTATGGAAAATACATCCTAATGTCTGTTCAATAGATGTGACATTTGTTCTTTTCTGTGTACAAATAAGTGGAGACTATGCAACAAATAGTTATACTGTCTGTGGACATGTATGAAATTTCTTAATTGCATGAAGTATTGGGAGCAGGAAGCAGATTAATGGGGAAAACTTTAAAATCATGTCACATTGAATCTTTTAACAATTTCTGTAATACAAATAAATATATGGGATTTCTTTACCAAAACTATAAATCTCCAGCATATTTTCATACATCCTACAGGGAAGAGCCTTCCCTTATTAAATAAAACCTAGGCTGGATATGTCAGTTGAATTAAGCTGAGAACCTACATAAAAATAGTTTCATAGGCATACTCTTAGTTTAATTATAAATACCGAGTATTAACAAAATACATTTCACCAAAATTGCCATTCAAAACTAAAGTTGCATTCTATATGACTTGATGAATATCGCTCACCTTTGTACTGTTTCCTGCAGCTGTTGACACCTGTGGCAGTCTCGTCCCTGCAGCACATACCCCACAAGACTAGTAACCTGTGATCGCAGAGTGGCACACTTTGAGCACACATCATCCCAGGAATCAACCCTCGTGTCACAATCATCTGCCTCTTCTTCATGAATATTACACTTATCTAATGCTATCTGGAGCTCCTTTTGCAGGTACACAAGAGAATCTATCACACCTCTGATTCGATCTTGATCAGTCACAACAGTCTCACTGTATGTCTTGTTACCGAACACGTGCAACACACTTGAATTACACTTTTGAGAAAACTGCTGAAAAAGATACTGGAATTCCATTACCATTGCAGGATCAACTCTGAACAAATCCTGACCAGGATCTGCCAATAACCTGCAAATATCATCACTGTCTTCAATCTGTAGATCAGCAATCACTTCGTTTGAAGTGCCATTTGTGATGGAATTATGTGGTGATTCCACTGGGGGTGTTTCATTGCATATAACAGCAATACGGGCATCTATTAATGCTTTGTGAGCAATCATGTCTGCAAATTCTGAAAGCAATCTTCTTGATTCTAACATACTTTCTTCCCCATGACTTAATGATCTTAATGACTTCTCTTTCAACTTTGCAAGACACTCCTCATACTTTCTTGTCAGTTCATCAATACCTGATTCCATTTCTTGCCTCAGAATTCCTTCAACTGTGTCTGACCACTGTTCTAAAACTGCGCGTTGTGATGCCAAGAAACTGAACATTGCTTCCTGTTCCACAGCAAGACTAGTTTCATACGCTTGACCACAGCGCATGGTAACATGTGAAATCTCAGCTTGAATTAGTTCACGATTCACAGTTTCCTGTGCCATAGTCCATGCCTCGCGGATCCTTCGGTCTTCCAATGTTAAAGATGGAGATCGTCCAGATTTCTGTTGCTCCAACTTTTTATCCACTGAAATATTTTTCGTATGTTCGTGTTCGTTCGCAAGACTCAGGGTCTCGATAGCCAGTGTCTGTGCCAACTGTTCTAACTTCACCATCCTATATTCTCTCATATACTCTTCTAACTCCTGCTGTTGCTTAAGCAACATTTCTGTAGCATCTGTACTACTGGGTTTTAGGTTCCAACCTACTTCACTTCTTGAAAATCCACAGCTGGAAGCCAGTCGTCCCTGCGCCATTAATCTCGCTGACAGGACTCTAGTAAGGTGCACAAGTGATGTTTCATAGCAGTCTGACTTAACGTCTCCAGTTCCTTTCAGTTTTGACTTTAGCTCAAGAATTAACCGGTTGCACTCTACAATCTCTGAATATAAGACTCGCTTTCTGAAGCTACTGCTGTTATCCTCAGAACAAGTAACAGCTTGTGCTATCCTACCAACTAGTACAGATTCATAAGCAAGTTTCTCAGCAAGAAGTTGCATACGGGCTTTCCTGTCAAATCTCCCCAGTTTGACTAACTCTGCTTTTCTTACTGCTATGTCCTTCAGCTTCGTCTGCAAAAGGTTTTCAAGTTTTCCTACTACGCACTGAACTGCTGCATATCGAACAGTTTCCACTGAATTGCTTGAACCACTAATGACTTTAAATTCAGTCTCATTACCACTGTCACTGCATTTTTCTAAGACATGTTTCACTTCACCCAAACAGTCCTCAAGACACTGGAAGCCATCAGAATAAGATGGATGACTTTTTGAAACTGATGATTTAAATGATGCTACTAGATTAAGACATTCTTGTACTTTGGCTCTTGCAGTTACCACAGCATTTTCCAGAATGAAAATCCTTTCAACTTCTATGCCTATGGAGTCTGGTGCGGGTTCCACACTCACCTCCACATGGTGTAAGCGCTTCTGAGAGGACAGGTGTACATCCTTACTGTGTGACACCAACTGCCCTGAATCATCTCCAACCTTCTTTGTTATCCTATCAGCTGCCTTTGCAACTTTGGATTCCAAAGAAGAGAGACGGATCAAGACCTTCATTGGCTCAGAGCTGGTAGCACTGTCCAGAGATTTTCGTCGCACACGGGAAGAGCCCCTTGAAACTCCATCGCCATTACTTGTAACCCTTTTGCTTTGTGGAGATTCACTTCTTGTGTGCTTGACGGGTCTTGGTGATGCAGGTATCATTACTGGCTGCCCTGTTTCTAGGGATGTGATTTTGGCTTCCAACTCAGTCAATTTCTCTTCTAGCTCCTTGCAAATTTGGAATGATTCACGTCCCTTCAGTGATAAGGACCGCCGCTTTTCACGAGAATCAGATTTTGAGAGCTTTTGTTTTAGTGCTCGAACCTATTGAAAAGAAACAATCTTTTAAGTGTTCAAATACAGTAGCATTCATTAACACAACTTCAAAACACACAACATTATGATCAACTTATTATAATAACTAAGAACCTGTTTCTCAGCAGCAGTGAGCTTCAATGTAAGATCCTCCACTCTTGCAGCCATTAAAGCAGCCTGGGCATCACAGGCTTCTTCTCGCCTCTTCCCATCTTGCCGTAGTGTGATCAGAGTCAGTTCCAGATCATCATATAGAGCATGGGATTCACGCAATTCACGCTTCATGGCACGTATCTCTGCCACAGCCTTCTCAAACCGACCACGCAGGTCCTCATATTCTTCCACTAACCTGTATACCAATGTTGGAATAGTAACTTATTACATACATTCATATAAACATCACATCATTCTACTGGGAAGACACCATCAAAAATAAAAACTGCATTTCACAAAAGTAATAAGAAGGTAATAATTTTAGTCTATACAGTGTTGTTAACAAAACATTAGAAACTAAAAGGAAAATTAAGTTTCTCATTTTATCATTCCAGTATGAATATGAAATTAAATTAAGTACTAGAAGACTAACAGTACATTTCATACAACCACGAACAACAGGTATCTATTCTATGCATTTGTATATGTCACATGAAGATATGATGCAGTTTGTTAAAAGGTCAAGTAATTAAGTGTAGTAAAGGGCACAGAGAATAACCGCAAGCCAGATTAATATTTTCACTGAAAACACATCACCACTACACTTTGTAATGAAGCTGTTTAGGCTACTTCAACTCAGAACATTCACATTTTCTCTCTGAAGTGCCAGGATCATGTAAAAGACAATATTTCACTCGCCTCTCTTTGTCAATCTGTGCAAGATCCAGATCAAGGTCTATATTTGTTAAATCACTAAGTGAATCAACACTTCGGCCTTTCTCCCTTGATGCTGACAGACCATTGCTGCCACCAGCAGAACTGCCACTAGCGCTGCCTGCACGTCCCTCCAACTCACGAACGCGTCTATACAATGCCTCGTTTTCCTCGATGCCTCGAGCCAACTGGTCACCAAGAGAGGCTGCTTCTGCTGCTTCTCGAGTCAGCGCATCAGACCGACAACATGCTGCAGCTAATGCTGACTCTGCATCAGTCAGCTTTTGCTGCCATTCTTCATTGTCTTCATGGTATCTGTAAGGAAATAACTGGTTTAATAGTCTTTCTTTTAAGAGCGTTAAGAATCATTAAGTTTTCTTTTACCTTTTTTATGATTTTCATACTTTTTAAACTTTCCATTTCGACAGAACAAACTACATTCATGCTCACCTAGCTTCCAGTTGCTGATACAACTCTCGCCAGTCCTCGCCATTTGCTTGTTGTCGCCACTGAGTCAGCACCTCCTCATGCTCTCTCAGCAGCTCACCATAGCTGCATACATAAAAATAAATGAATAAGGAAACTAAAAATATTCATATTAATAATGTGCATGTTTTAATAATGTCCAAGTTTTTGTTTCAAAATAACAGGGATGTTTTATTCAAATTATTGCAGGCTCACAGTAGTTTTGAAGGCAAACACACATTCGTAAAAGAGAACACATTGAAGATAAAACAGTCCTGAAAATATAGGATTTGAGGTTTTCATAGCAGTGAGTCAGAAGATGGCTGTCTTCTCCTCGCCCTGATGATAGAGGCAGCAAGAACTTTTGAAATATTGGCAAACCCAAAAGACAGCCATCTTCAAACTGAAATTTGGTTTTAAACTGGAAACAAATGCAAAAGTTAAATTAATATTATAAGCAATAATAATGCTTTTCTGCACTAATGTGAAATTTTAAATGCTGAAATGAAGTCTAGCAATTTATCTTATTTTTCAGATTTCAGAAAATACAATTTCAATTTTAAGACTTCAATATGTCAAAGGTGGTGAAAGATTGTGGAATAGAAATTATGTCCCCATGTGATCCCTGCGTATTAACCTTTATCATACAGGAATAGGGGATTTGATGTCCTGTACTATGGAGTTGCCAACTGGACTGTAACTCCATGGTTAAAATGGTTAAGTGGTAAGCTACCACACTGCAAGTAATTTGAAAAATGGTTCCTTGGACTTGTCCTTTGTCCGAATTATATAAAATCACAATGTTTCAAAATCTGGATCTTATTCCATCTTTAGGCAAAAAGGAAAAGAGGACAGAAACCCTAGCTGCTAGGCCCCCTGGTTGAGCAAGCTTCTGAGATTATAATGTATAATCATCAGAAACCTTCAGACTTCACCACATTGCTTACCTTTTCCTCAAAGCTTCTGCTTCGGCTGCTTCTTTGGTTTTCTGTCTAAGTTCCTGTTGAGTATGTTCCAACGTCTTAAGCAAATCCTGCAACTACATCAGAAGACTGACTAGCATCATAAATTATCAAAAGCATTCTATAATTTACTGTGCATTCGTTTCACATGGCTCATGACATGAAGGCATAATCAGGAGACGGAGTCTGTTTCATCTTCATGACAACGTGAAAAACTTAGATGAAGTTTTGGTACAGGTTTATACTAAAAGCTGTCAAGAAAATTTATCTTTGGTTAGTGATGGTCAATTAGAACTCATTTAAGTAATAGCATAACTAAATGTTCTCTTGTATGTTATTAGTAATATTTTGTAGAACTATACAAGTGACACATCTGAATCTTAAATATTTTATTCTGATCAAAACAATGTAAGCAATTTTTTGATGAATAAGACCTAAATGTTTTGGACCATACCTACAATCCATATATATATAGTCTGTGGGCAAAATGCAGAGTTATTGTTTATATTACAGCAGGCAATGCATATAGTTATCACAGGCTTTAAAGATTTAAAAAAACATACTCATTCACTTACTAATAGTCTGAGCAAGTACACCTAACTAGCCAAGTCCATGGAGCAGAATCCTTTCAAAGAAGTCAATAGTTGCTAAGATAGTCGATGAATTCACCTGAAGTTTCCAAATCACATTCACAAGAGCCTGCCACCAGTCAATATTCCAAGCCACATGAATCCAATCCATATTCTCCCACCCCATATCCTTAAGACTTATTTTAAAATTATCCTCCCATCTATACCTTGGTTTTCTGAGTGGTCTCTTCCCTTCTGGCTTTCCAACTGAAGTTCATACACTCAAATGCCTACCTGAACGCTGCTTGTGCCTGCAGCAATAACTTTCAAAAGAATTGCTTTATACAGAAAACAGCTACAACTACAATAAATGCTGCACGATTTACGTTACCCTGGCCGATAACATCTGAAAGGCTTGTTCATAACTGTAATATGTATTTCTTACTACCCATGACATACCAGGCTCATTTAGTGTTCATATTAAGCTGACACTGTATTTCTGGAGTGTGTCCTGTAACTCCCAAAAACGTTCCTAAGTGTGACATGAGTAGTTACCTGCTGTTCAAGAGCTACAACATCTGTCTTCCGCTGACGGAGTCTCAGCAGCTCCTTCTCTGCACTGCTCACTTCGCAAAGCGCCACATTTAACTGACGCTTAAGATCCTCCATCTCAGATGACTGGTTATCAGTGTCATATAGCGAACTCTTCACAGAATCCACCTTGAAGTAAAAACATAGTTTTATACCAATATGAACACAGGAACAATATCATACTTTCATAAAATTATTAGAAAGTTCAGTCACAAACAATGCATCTAGTTTGTGTTTAGTGCAGTAGAACAACGCATCACCATTAAATTTCTCTGTAATAAGGCGTGAAAGGACCTGAAATCATAGACTTCAAATACAGAGTAATCTTGCATGTAAGGTCTTTGGTGTTATCAGTCAACAAAGGCCACATGCATAAAAACCAAACCAGAAATTGCAGTCATAAAATTTCACATTAATGTTTGTAGTATTGACACCTGGGGCAGAGCATCCATGTTGACTATGGTCCCTAACCTACAATTTTGTACTTTGGAATAAGCAAGTTTGTTTTAATTTTTACAGCAATGACACAGTTCAATTAAATCAAGCTGTTTGTATACCAATTACAAGGCAAAAAAATACAAATACTGCCAAGCTTCATTAGTGGAGAAATCTCATGTAAATTTGCCACTTAAAAGTCTGAAAATATGTGAGGATATTAATTAGTCATTCAGTCACATGAAATGAAATCCGTGGCGTACAGCCCTCTGAGAGCCAAAGCCGACTAGCTTGACTGCTGGCCTCTCATTCACATGCCTAAGCAGAGGTGAATGATCATCCAACCAGATATAGAGTGACGTGTGGTCAGTATAAGGAACCCCCAGCCATTGTTAGTTTTCATGACCGGATTACGCTACTCATTGTAGCTCCCCAATTTCCTCACGATGCTGGGTTGGCACCGATCCCATACACTGGTCGAAAGCTCATGAGAAAATTTCTTTTCCCTCAAGACTCAAACCAGTGCGCATTCCATACCACCAGTAAGTAGCATGATCCCTCAGACCGCACAGCTACGGTGCGGGACCACTAAGCCACATATTAACAATTTTTTTAAATAATCAGGTATTTATTCAAATAATTTAACTCACAAAAGAAGCATCCATTACTATACTAGGAACATAAAATATGCTGCAATATATCTTACTCCAACACTTTCTTCAGCATCAGACTCGGGAAGTTCGCCACAACAGGCTAACAACAGATCGTCAGCCCGAATCGAGTCCAGAGTTGATCGCCTTGATGATGGCGGTGATGATCGTGACCTCCTGTATACACGTGACCTATAATTGGATATTGACCAGTATGTGAGGTTCATAATTCAACCCTTTGTTTACATCCATTGAACTCAAGGAAATCAAACATCAAGCTCCACTTGTGGGCAGGCATTATTTCCAGTAATTTTAATAGCTTTTAGATATATCTGGACTGTGGTTAATTAAAATTTTCTTTCCATGCCACATCAGTTACCTGGCTTTTTCTTTAACTCTGGATATGGGTGTCCTGTTGAGGGGTGGTGAAGGCGGGAGAGGAGCAAGAGGCTCTCCCCAGTCTTCACTTTCCCTGCGTCCTCCCTCCGACGCAGTGCGATACTCTTCGTCAGACGAGAAGAGTATTGACCGAGGAGTAAGAGGTGTACTAGGGACAACTGAAGGTTCTTGTTCCAACCTACAAGCAACAAAATGTAATAAAAATATACTTTATATATAATTCCTCACATTAACATTTGAAATTATTAATACATAAATTAAATTATGTTGTGGAGAGTTAGTTCAGATTAAACATGAATGTATTTGACTCAATGGGTATTATCAACACCAACTAATTTCTATGTACAGTTAACGTGATTCTGAACCATACCCAGAATGTTTTTCAGTTGGTATGCAACAGTGCGCTGTACTGACATTATTTATTCATGAAACACAAAAACATAAATAGGATATAATAAATCGAGAGTACAGTGGACTTCAAATTAAGAAAATGTTACTAATGAGATGCTGACTATTACACTTAACATCTGACACTGTTTTTTCAAGTTCTCTAAAGTTTAATATTTTTGTTAATTTAACTCCCCTCAGTGCCATCTGCCTCAAAACAGAACTGACAGTCACACCAAGCACATCGCCACTTGTACATTTTATTTGTGAGAGCAGACAATTTTTTCCACCGATAGATATACTATGACCACTAAAAGCTTGTGATCACACGCTTTGGCATTTAGAGTCAAAATAAACAGTTAACAACAGTGCTACATTAATCTACATGAGCTGGCGCTTGCAATGTCACATGCAAGTGGGGTCACAGTTCTTTGAATAATGGCACTACCACAGTTTTCTTTCTAGAAAAATAGCACCAACTATATTTCACTTGATGATAAATGTACAGAATTTGCAGTCAAGTCAAAAAGATAACAACAATATTTCAATGAAATATATATCAGATAAGAGGAAAAAGGGTTACTATAAGCAAGTACTCCTCATATATGTAAAATAAATCTTTACATTAAATTGGTGAATAAATAATTAATTTAACAGATATGTAACATGTTTTTTATAACTATTCACACAGATTATTTGTAAGCATGACATATTTGCCAATGCACAGAAAATAAATAAAAACAACAAATTAAAAACAAAGGGCTAACTCCAAATACTTCTTTTCATTATGAAAAATTACAAATTATTCCATAAACTGTGAAGGAAGTTCTTGTGGAGTCTCAAGACTTACTGTCCGACGGGTGACATAAGCTGCTGTGAACTGTCCAGTTCTTGTTCAAGCTTTTCGCCCACACTAAGAGTTTTGTCACAGCCTCCTGCAGCAGGCGGTTCTTGTAGGCCCGCTGCTCTACGCAACGCAGACATCCAGTTAGAACGGATACCAGCCGTCACAGCCGAGAGAACATACCGACGATCATCCCACGTCTACGACACAACCGGAATACACCTTTTATTCATTTAATTCACAACACAAGGTTTTTAACTTGTGAATGAATGTTTGGCATCCCATTACACACACCAAACAAATTCCACTGAACACGAATGCCAACTAAAGTGACATGAATAATCACAGTTGACCCTAAAACACTAAAAACCTCTTGTGAATGAAGAAAGAGTATAGCTGACAATACTACATTAGCAAGGACTGACTTGCAGTGACTTACATTCAATAAAAAATACATCCTTATCCTTTCTGCTGCAAGGAGGGGAACATTTTGAAGGTCAATACAGCTCATGTAAATGTTGCCAACACTACAATTACATCTTCTACATTCCAGCAGCACTTTTTGCTACCCAAACAGAAACCTCAAAAACAACTGGTATTTGGCTTTTCATGTAAACATTTTAGCAAAAAAAGAGTGTATGGTATTCAGACAAATACAGTAATAATTATAAAGGACACACTAACCAAGGTTTGAAAACCATAGTTGCGAGCAACTTGAACTTCAGATATGGAGTTAATACCATTGAGGTCGATTACTCCATCGAGAATACCCTTATCCTCAGCTGTTGGGTCACGGTAGTACATCAGTGCTGCTCCACGCAAAACAAACCAGTGTTTGTTCCATTCCTGTAATCAAGAAACTCATCATAAAGAGCAGGTTTCAGGTGCGATGTACTTCGTCATCATCAATAGCGCTACAAATCTCTTAGTCTTATTTTCTAATTTATGAAAATTTTAATCTGTCTGGAAAACTTTAAATGTCAAATTTTCTCATTAAATTTGTCTCCTATCAAACTAAGTTCAAATTTGTTTTACTTTCCATTTACTATTAATGGCTTACTTTACTGAGACCCTGTTTCATGAGCCATCCCTTCTTGATATTCAATAAATCCTCTGCCGGGAGATCAACACGCAGCTCTGAGCTCGGAGAGTAGCGATGTGTAGATATGTCCAATCCACAGCCATCAGGATCTCCACGGACCTATTATCACATCACAATTTTTGTTGTATGATATAAACGAGCAATTATAATTCTTAATATTGCAAATCTAGGAGTTTGGCAAGACTGAACATGAAAACTAGGAAACAAGAAGCATCAACAGCAATAATTTAATTTTGAAATATATTGTGATTACACAGTAAACAACAGTTGTGACCAATTCAAAGTAAAATATCACCGATCCTTACAAGTTTATCTCCACCACCATCAATTTGGTCAGAGTGAGAGATTACTGGACTGCCTGTCCTACTGAAGTCCTTCTTCCGCTCCTCCTCGCTGCATTCTCCGTCTCTCGTGGGTTGCGGCTGGTAAACAGAGTTCGCAGCCGCAGCGGTACTGCGAGACTGATTGATACGCCGACAGCGCGGTCTTGTTAGCGATTCTGCGATATCCTTCAGCTTCTCTTCACGCTGTTTGTCACATTCACTTGTATATTCATCCAGCAAAATCCTGCGTGCATCAGTGTGTTCACCTGTGTACACAATTAGATGAGAAATAATGAAAAATTCTGACGTAACATAGAACATTAATAAAAGTTTATCAAGAAAGATTTTTTACAATGTTTTGAATTTTTTTTTAAATCTACTTCAGCATATATATCCAATAACATGAAGGAGATCACTGATTAAATGCAATGTGCTGTGAATACAACTTTATGGGAAGAGTGCAGTATTTTACATGCTAATATTAATAATATTTATTGTTGCAAGGAGTTGACCCCATTCCTGGCCTCGCATTACTTTCAAGTAATGAGTTGAAAACCGAAGTAACTTCGACTGACAGAAGTACCAAAACCATTACTACATGACAAAAAACTGTCTAATGATAGCAGCACATCCAATATATTACAAACTTTAAATTAAACTTTTATCGCAGACAAAGCATAAACACAAAGAATCAAAAGTAATATTGGTGTTACTTCTACGTTCAAAGCGACCAGTAGCAAAATGCAGAGAAGTTCCGAAGGTTGTACATTTACAATAAATTTTATTGATAACCTCGTAACTATGTTAAAAATTGAGATTTTTTTTTTTTGACTTTTTACGCACAATGCAGAAACGAAGGCCATAACATAACAAATTAAGACAAAAGAGGCAAGGCACAGATGAACATTTTGATTCTGTAGGGTTCTGACAATGGTGTGATATAGTCGGGTTTGTTGGGTTTTTGGACTTTGCCCATTGTCCAAGGCTAAAATGTATGTATGTATGTATATATTTTAACCTTGGATGGCAAAAAACTGAACAAACCCAACAGATGAACATTTAGAAAGCAGAACAGAAAATGACAGAACTTTACACAAACCTATAGAACGTAAATCCCATTTACTTGAATCCAACACAAAGTTAACAGCAATGTTTGCCACTGTGCAAAATGCCCTAATACTTCAGCGTGATTTCTCATCTGTTTTTTTCCTTCAAATCCACATCATCCGCACAGACAAACATTATTTGGAAAAAAAAGACGCAGTGGAGATATTCCAAATATAATGAAACTGACAACTAATATGCCATTTATTTTTAAACATTCTAACTTTTACAACATATTTTGTAAATTAATTTTTAGTTGTTTTGGTTAATCATTTTTCTTCTTCTTGGGCACGACTGGTATTGTCAGTTCACCGAAGGTGACTTTTTTTGCAGTTTCTTATTCAACTTACACCAGAATAATATTTTACCCTGGTCACCTTTAAAAGGAAACCACCATAAACAAAATAAATTAATATCTCGTTACAAATTCAGGCCGTACGTACCGCACTGAGAAGTTTTACTCTTTTATCTTTGTTCAGGTTTTCTCAGCACGTAATTCTTATTACAGGTACGTACTTGGACTCTCCGTCTTGCTACGATCCCTCCACGTCGGTAGCATTCCCGAGAAATCCTCAGAGAAACTCCGTCCAGTTTTCACCCCGCGTTTCTCCCGGTTTGCAACTCTACGTGTCCTAATCTTCTCCTCACTCTGAATCTTATCCCTTGTAGGCGGTGATGCAGAGGAAGCTGGTTGGTCATGATAAACTAAATGAAAGAAAAATTGGGAAATATGAAAACAAAACAAACAAAAATTTCAAAAATATAAATATTAAGCATATGATAGCGCTAACAAAGAAAGGAAAAATTAACTAAATTCAGGGAATGCTTGCTAGTACGCAGTTTCAAAAATTTTTGTTTTCCACCTATCCAAAAAATGTAAAATTTAAAATATGCAAAATTATAGACGTATCTGTTCTTTGTATGGGCGGATAAAATGGTCAGCGTATGCAGTATGCATGGTGAAATGAGAAATGCATACAAAATTTAGGTTAGAAAGCCTGAAGGGGACAGAAAACCCAGAAGACCTACGCATAGAACGGAGGATAACATTAAAATGGATCTTTGGAAAACAAGGTTGAAAGGTGTTGACTGGATTTATATGAGTCAATTCTAAAGGGTTTTGACGACGGTAGTTTTACATTTAAAATTATTCTGTCCTGTCATTTAAAATCAATGATTTTAAAGAACAGACAATGGAAAAAGTCCTGACGAAGAGTAATTTTAAATGGATTTATATTGCTTAAAAGAAGGCTGATGCAAACAAAGTAATTAACAATTTGATTCCATAAACAAGGAATTTCTGAACTATGCGTACTATTAACTTCTCAAAGACTCTGATGAATATAATTAGTTCTTTCGTTAGTTAGCATATGACAGACTTTAAATATAATAAAGAGTGTTTCTCTGGAACATTATTTACCTGGACACACGTCTGTCTTAAAAGAACTAGGTTTTGAATCTGAATAAAATGTTTCCGTTCCAACTTAAAAAACACACGTGTCTCCATTACAAAGATCAACTGCTCAATAATTTTCAAGAAAATAACCAAGATTTATTCTGATGATCATTTTAACCACACATACACTTCGTGGGTAAAGTGTAAATTTGTTGAATGTTACAACAGGTGGTGGATATAGTTACCACTAATCTGTAACAGGTTAATAATATGCCAACCTTTCCTCAAGTCAACAGGTACTGTAACTGGTAGTTCAGGTGTTGGTTGGGTTTCAGTTGGCGTGGTTACATCTCGTGTCGGGAAAGCTTCTGTCTCCACTGGTAACCACGACGGTGCTGGACTATGCCTCAGAGAGCTCGGTTCAGTATGACAGCTGTTGAATCTTGGCCTCGGTTCACTTGGTGTTGCAGCTGAACAAAAGAGACGCAGAACATTAAAAATGTCTTGCACCGATTCAACAAATTTTTTTCAACAGCATTCGTGTTTAAAAAGTGACCAATAAAACAATTTAGATAAGAGATTAATCACTCTACGGAGAACAAGGAATATAGACCAAAAAATAAACCTAGAGAAGACAGTAACTACTCCCATCCACGTACGAGTCTGGCTCGGCGAGCTTGACTCGTGAGCCGGGCTCGGATATATTTCACCGCGCATGCGCCGCAGAATCGGCTCGTGACCCCCACCCACAAACGAGTTTGGTTAAATGGAAACCGAGCCGAGACGGACTCGCGAGCCAGACTCGAACGTGGATGGGCAGCTTAAACCTCTTTTTGAATTCCACAGAACACCTATAATTTACATGCAATGCCTAGGAAAAGCTAAAATGATACAATAAAAATCTGTTTATTTCATACTTTTGTCAAAAATTGACAAGGACTGTATAAAATACCCTGGAATTTAATACAGTGCCTTATGCCTGTAACATACAAAATACACACCTGTATATTAAATACAACAAAAATACCGCTAGTTTTCAAAAAGCACAAATACAGATTATTTTAGTGCTGAAAACATATCTTCTGATTACTATCGAAACCAAATAAAAACCAATCATTCAAATCTGGTATTTGATACGATTCAACACATATATATACATCAGAAGAAACGCGTGTATTAAATATTCCAAAGGTTTCTTTACCTCTGACTGAAGGAGGCTGCTGGAGGATACTGGTCGTCTGACCTCCAGGGAAGGTAGCATTCCGTTTATGCCGACCCTGAAAAATACAGTACCAAACTATTACCAGAAGAAAACTGCATTATCTTGAGGCACTTCACATCCTAGCATGACAGAACTTACGAAGGAACACGTAAATGCATACAAGACAACATTAATATCAAGTTACGAAATTATTATTCTGCTCCGTCACTAATTGTTTTATATTAAGCAAAACCTCACATTCCAACCACCACTACAGAAATGAGACTCTCATAATCAGGAGATAAAAACAAGAGTGTCCTGCATTCCAGATTTGACACAAGAACTGAAGTACGTGCACTTCAAAGATTACAATGCATTTGATAATTCTATCTGTTAGAAGAGAGAGGCTTAAGTCTGGCGCAGGGGAAAAATTTACACAAGTATTGAATAGTCAAAGCACGTAACAAATGTCATTCTTATATCTGAAGATGCCTGTCTTCTGGGTTGCTGCACCATGGAGTCTGGTAGGAGTTTACTGATGTTTCAGTAGTAATTGCTGCCTTTATTAATAGCGTGATGGGTACTCAAGACAGAAAGCACCTCTAAAACGTCAGTAAATTTCTACTAGAATACGGCGCAACAACCCAGAAGAAACACACGCACACCACCGTAAGAACATGAACTAACACTCTCATATCTGTTTTCCAAAACTAACAAAAACAATTTCTTATTTACAAATATAAGAAGATTTACAAAATTACTCTGCCACATATACACCACAAGCACCAAGCCACAACCAACAACGAACTGACTAGAACACAGGCAGTTACGAGAGGGTACATCAAACAGTGTCATCAACATTGCCACCCACAAATTCTCCTGTTATAAAGCACTTAACACTTGTTCTGATCATTCACTTAAAACACCAACTTCGTGATGACATATGTAACCTACATGTCAGCACAGTCAGCATGGAGGGTACGATGGTTCAGAGACTCTGCTAAATAATCGTACAGAGTGCTACAATAAAATGATTTTAGCAACTCAATTGTCAAATGCCAACATACGGGTGTGTTTATACATTCATCTAATCATTCTTCCTAGTAGGCCTCCTCCTTAAATGTATTTTAAGGCAAGGTAGGCCTGATATTGAAATCTCTTGTCCTTGTTACCAAAGCCAAAGAAGCAAGAATTTTCAAAAATCTACTGACAACTGTCGTAAAAATCTGTGATGAGAACTGAACAAGTCTCGCTAATGGGGTGGACGTAAACAGCGAATGGGTTCTTGTCTGACGTTGGTACACATGTACATCATTACAGCTTGCCACTCATCATCACTAAACGGAAATATCCCTGTCCTGGAAGAAATTTCATTTTTAAGCCACATGTCTCAAAGCACTGTAATGTGATCTCAGTTGAACCTCAACCTGTGACATTCGTTAAAGGCTCAAACTGTGGGAAGTCTTCCCCAATTGTGTATTCGTAAACAACCCTATCGCCTATATTAAACGGTTCCACTGAAAGAGTGCCAGTTTTCAATCGGATAATTCGACAAACAGCAAATCCATCATAACCGCAAGTTTATTTAAAAGCATTGTGTTGCTGGTTGATGTATTTCATTCTACCTCCGTTAAAACCTCTACGGTAAAAGTAGCACACAACAATACCTCTGTGACCTTGAACCGAAGTTCCCCTTCAGAAAACAATCCAGCGGGGAATGTTCTAACTCTATTTATCACTGGTTCCCTCGTCGATTCCCCCGATGGACACTGAATGTAAATTAAATTCCATATTCATAAAAGAATATACATACAAAACTTATTTCTTACCAATACAATAGGAAATAAATGTACACTTTAACCAACAAACCCTTGCGTCAAACCTCACCATACGACCCAACAATAAAAAAATAAAGTTCTCTTGGCCTCAGTACTTTTCCCTACTCACTAGTAGTGAAGCCAACTGTTACACCAGTACAGAAAACCAGAGACATACAGCGCCGCCCTCCTAGTTCGGCCAGCCCTCACCCAGTCTCGATGTCGCTCCCATTACTTCTCAGCACTTAAGAGCCGACGGGTCGGTTCAACCTCTAGCAGAGACTCGAGGTAACTGTTGACTGTGTGTATGGCTATGCAGCGCGATCATTTACGGACAAACACTGACCATCACAAAATATTATGGTCTCACTGATAGGTTTTATGGTGTTTATGTGCTGCCTAATTTCTCTCTTTCTTCGTCGTATGTATTTGTAACTTGACACTTTCTATGGCAATTACGATTTATGGAAGTCAGTAGCCACACTTTCGTGGTTCCTATAATTTTCAGCTGATCTTTTCCTGTATTTTCCACCTCTGGATGTGCGTTTATCTTGGAGAATCCCTCGTTTTCTAAACTAATAAAATAGTTTTCATAAACGATCTCTTCTAGGGCAGGGGGTTGAACTACAAACCCCTCAGGTTACACCACCGACCCCTACGGTTGATACAATATCGTTACACAGTGAAAAAATCAATATGATTTACTCATAACAGTCCCAACAATTAATTTTAACTTTATTAACATGCCTGATTACCAATTTTGTAACAATTCCTTCACATTATCAGAATGTAATAATTCTCTAAAGAAACAGACGTTGTCCTGTAACCAAACCAACATTCTCTTCTGATTCACCCTATACCTACTAACTCTACTTGCTATTGGACACAAGTCATTCTGCCTTCAGTGTAGATTGTCTCGCAGGAAACTGTCAATTTGGCAAAGTTACAACTGCTCTTAAAATTGCTTGCAAACCAATTCTTGTCATTATACAGCTGTCTCCCACACATGAATTACGACGACTTACGCAACAACCAGCATGTAATGCTGTTCGTCGCCATGTTGCTTTATAGAAGCAACTGGACCGGGCTACGTATTAAACCCCTGGAAACCTTAATTAAAACACAAGAAGAAAAAATACCAGAAACATAGCTTTCAAGCTGTTGTTTCTAGAATTTACAAGGAAAAGCTCTTTACGTGACTTTGGCCAAATAATAAGTTACATTATACACGACACTGTTATATTTCCACATTAATATATTTAAACGACCAGGGTATACAGAACAATAATTTTGCCTGTTGTCTTGTATGGTTGCGAAACATGGTCTCTTACCATAACCGAAGGACGTAGATTACAAGTGTTTTGAAAAAAAGGTGCTCAGGAAGATATTTGGATCTAGGAAGAATTAAATAAGTGGGAAATTTAGATATTGTACAGGTCGCCTAGCACAGTGAGGATAATGAAATATAGGAGTCTACGATGGGCTTGACATGCAGCATGCATAGACATTTTCGTGGGAAATCCTTCTGGAAAACGACCACTGGGCAGACCAAGGAGGAGATGGTAGGATATTATCAAGACAGATCTTAGGGAGGTGGGCTGTGAGGATGGTAAATGGATGGAGGTGGCTAAGGATCGTGGCCAGTGGCGGGCTTTGGTGTTGTCGGTGTTGGACCTGCGTGTTCTGCTACCAGGGAGTTAGTTAGTTAATACATTTAAACACAATTTATTTAAACTGCAAGCACAAATTTTAATTATTTTCAGTTGCAAGGCAGTTTCATGGTTGCTCTTTAAAGAGAATGTCAGATGGAAAGACAAAGAATATTTGTCACTGACAGCAAACATTTGTACCATCAGTAATTAAAAATCTCTTCGCATCCGGAATGTCGCGTATTCGATTCTCGAACCTGATACCGTCCTATCCTAACATCAGACATGGATTTTCTCAGTCCCTCGATTAAATTCTGAGCAGTTACTTTACAACAGACCATGACCGTTTCTTTCCACACCGATTTCAATTCATGCTCCGTTCCCATTCGACGTTATGTAACATATAAAGTCCTGATAATGGCATTTCATGAGTGAAGAAGCAGGAGGATGTCATTACAAAGTCTGTATGAAAATGTTACGTAATATATTTTAAAATGATGTGATACAAACACGTTCAACAGCTGAGTAGCCTACAATAAAAGCACTCGGAAAGTGGGATTTCTTTTCTTAGAACTTCTCCGAAGTTCCCCCAAGTTGCCTTTAATTCTGGCATCTCAGCAAGGGTTCTTTTGAATTGACTGTTTTTACCTGCTTGGAATGAAGAGGGGATCATCCCATTCCGGTGTTCCTAAATTAAGATAAAGACAGCAATGACCTCTTTCATCTGGTGGATAGGAAAAACATCTGCGTCATAAACGAGATTCGAACCCATGATATAAAACGCGATCAAAATTATCATGGTCTTATTGCGTCACGTCTACTAACCATGTAATGATACAGTACACAATTTTAAAATGTTGTATGTAATCAGTATGTAATAGTAGTTTAGTCATTAATACCTGTAGACTTAATTGATATCCTTTGACATTTCAACATACCAAGGTGAAGAATACTCCACCTATCATTATGATAAATGCATGGTTATTAAAGTACACTTGTCGACAACACGTGTATTGGCTTTTTAGTTATCACCGCCCGACAGAAACGTACTCAGCTCAGAAGCGGGATATTTTGCTTGCAACTTACGTCCCAAGCCTTTTGGGAGGTGAAGTGATTCAAAACAAAATTATTATTAATATTATTATTAAACTCCTTGCTTTGGCCTTCTGGGCTGTTAACGCTGCGTAGACTGAAGCCCCGAAAATGGAGGCAGTATGTTCTGAGAAAGTTTCGTATCTACCTACAAGTTAACCAACATCGACATTTTCATCGCCGTGAGACCCTCAAATCTCACTTGTTCCCTTTTCAAATTAAGTATCTTCATAGAACAGTAAAAATTCTAGTTAGCTAATTTCAAAATTTGTGGTCTTCACGAAATATTATTGCGGTAATAAAATAGAGGACAAAATCGGCAGGGCATGTAGCACAAATGGAAAAGATGGGAAATGTTTACAAACATTCAGACGGAAAACCTGAAGAGAAAATATTACATCGAACACCTAAGCGTAGATGAGACGCTAATATTAAAACGGATTTCAAATAAATACGGTGTGACGATGTGGACGAGATTCATTTGATTCAGAACAACCATCAGTGAACAATGTAACGAATTCCATAAATCTCGAAATTTCTTCAACAGCTAAACGAATATCATGTTTCTCAAAATGGAATCTGCTCCATGGAGTTACTTAATTATAGGGTCCATGTTTAACGACTTCGGGTTTATATTTCAGTATTTTCTACCGTTAAAATTTAACATTGGTAAAATGTGAAATATAAAACTAAAAAATATGTACAGCTTCGAAATGATAGGATTCACGTTGTGGCTAATCGAACCCATGCAGTTTAGATAAACAAGTTCAACAGAGGTGTCACCTACTGGACCACATCATTGAACAGTTACAGGCTTCAAGATGGCGGTGCTGTACGCTGCGTCCTAGAAGCAACTTCTGGGAACCTCGTAAAACAAACAAGTATCTCTCATCGCACTTCAATCACACAAGCTGTTGCTCATTCTCGACAATTTACCACCTCGTAGAATCACCGTTACCACTAAGGTTCATGGTCTTTCTCATGCAAGAACTTCTGAAGGCTTTCATAAGACAGCTGAATATATTTGCATCACCGATTGTGTCGTACACAGTATGATTATATAACAGAAAAACAATGAGCAAGGACAAGTCGAGATAAAGTGAAAATAATTAATACGACAAAACATCTGAAGAAGACGACGATGATGGAACATTACAGCAAAGGCGGTAACAGAGGTACGGTCACGCAGAAACAAATTATCCGACAGACAATTCCGTAAAATAGGCGATGACTAATCATGATGTCAACGAAAGGAACAAACCCTCTACCTGCCCATAATTATGTAAACACTTCTCAAGACCATCAACAGCTTGAAGCGAACGACAGATGGAGGGTCATGCATGGAGTTCAACCATCCAACTGGCGACATTCAAGTTTCACGACCGTCACAACAAAGGCGTATTTCCATCCCTTATGAAACCAAAACTTGAAAGGTTCGCAGCGCCATCATGCTGATTCATTTCGACATTCAGAAGCTGCATACGTCATTTTCCTCGCTTCATACCTAACTTCATGAGTAATGGCCAATCAGTTATCGTCTAGTTCTTAGAAGCCACGTTGCTTTTCATATTTTAGATAGCAGTACTGAATATAAAAAATATAATAAGCCATAAGCCCATATCGAATGTTGACAATGTAACACCCCCCCCCCCCCCAAATAGTTACGACACCATATTGGAATTGTTCAAAGCAGCGGAGTGACCTATGACATGATCTACATACCATTTCATGAAAATCTGTCAATTATATCGTAGGTTACTGAAGGCACAGAGAGAGAGGGGGGGAGGGGAGGGGGGGAGGGAGGGAGGGGGGGGAGGGAGGGAGAGGAACGGAACCCGTCCTACCGTTTATATATTTCGGAAACAAGTGTAAAATGGTTCTATCCTGTAAAAAGAAGTGAACGAACTATGCATTTCTCATACAAAAATTTAAATTCACAAAATTAATTTCTCACGCTTGACATTAATTTGAAGCTTAACGCCCATCTCTTGGATGTTCCCAGACGTGATATATGTGATCTGAATAAGAAATATAATGTAATTTTACAAGCATATGTCGGATTTCTTTTTAAATTAGCACGGAATACGGGACATTATAACAAGTTGTAAAGTTAATTCAGTCTTACACAGGCAATAAAGCCAAACAAGATTTACAATGTGATCTGCTGATCCCACGAGCTACGTACTACAAATGGTAAATGCTGAGGTTTGACAAAGCAAATATGATCTTGTTATTTTTATTCCAATGATGCAGATAAATATTGTCTACACCTTCCTTACACAAATAACTTTCCACCACACAAACTGCTGGAACGAGTTACATCAATTAATCGGTTGGACCAAATTAGGATGTAGCAAACTAAATTTCATTGGATCAGGGTAAGGTCCAGTGGTAGGATTTTGTGAAGAAGTGTTCTCTATCAACACCGAATTACTTGATTACATGAATAAATAAGGAAGGATGTTCACAAATCATTCCGTTCAAGATTCTGTCTATGAGACTCATTTGAGTTTTTCACAGCGGTGAGTATGAAGATTTCTGTCTTCTGGGTTGTTGCGCTGTGTAGTCTGATCGATGTTAACCAACGTTTCAGAGGTCATACTGCCTCCGTCATCAGGGCGATGAGTATGAAGATTTCTGTCTTCTGGGTTGTTGCGCTGTGTAGTCTGGTCGATGTTTACCAACGTTTCAGAGGTCATACTGCCTCCATCATCAGGGCGATGAGTATGAAGATATCCGTCTTCTGGGTTGTTGGGCTGTGTAGTCTGGTCGAGGTTAACCAACGTTTCAGAGGTCATACTGCCTCCGTCATCAGAGTATGAAGATTTCTGTCTTCTGGGTTGTTGGGCTGTGTAGTCTGGTCGATGTTAACCAACGTTTCAGAGGTCATACTGCCTCCGTCATCAGAGTATGAAGATTTCTGTCTTCTGGGTTGTTGCGCTGTGCAGTCTGGTCGATGTTAACCAACGTTTCAGAGGTCATACTGCCTCCGTCATCAGGGCATCATCGCAGTATGACTTCTGAAACGTTGGTAAACATCGACCAGACTACACAGCGCAACAACCCAGAAGACAGAAATCTTCATAAATGTAAGCTACACTGTAGCTCATAAGGCAAGAATGGACCTACTAGGGGCTGGGACTCACCTTACTTCTAGGGAAGACAGCAAGAACGTCGCCCCACCAACGACATTCTTCACGGCAAGTTCCCTTCACGAAGTGGACTCGGTCTGGCGCGGTTATGGCCAAACTGAAAGCGTGACCTGTGACCTCCTCGCCGTCCGTCACCTCCAACACCTTGTTCATGTCGATGCTGGCCTGAGGCACAGTGTCCGGCTGTAACACGCAAATGAGTCTATTAAAGTTTCGGACAATGGGACCCTCATTACACTAGTATATTAACTATGTAACAGGCTACATTCTGCGCCGTCTCAGACAGATTTTGATTAAACACTGCCGATACTTGGTCATCCTCTAGCTCAGGGTCAGACGGTGGTATGCTGCGAGTGTGGTTCAGCTGTAATCTTTCTGTCCCGGGTAAACCACACTCACGTGGCACGATGTGATAACTGAACGTGCGCGAGGAATATACCACCGTCTTCGCGGTCAAATGTCAAAGGCTTTTTTACTCATGTCGAAACTTCTTAAGGCTTATCAGGTTATGTGATGCAGATGATGAGATTTGCATCAAACAATTCTGGAGCCAGTTCAACATCAAACTGGCGATTGCTAAAAATGTTCCGTTTTACGCGACAATTCGAAGAAACGCAAAACCCCGTATATAACGAGAATTACTTGTATCTAAGGTGGCCACCATTATGAAAACAACCCGTTGCATCACTTCTCTGTCAAAAGAAAAAAACATAGTGGTATGAACAAACACCCATAAACAACGTAACAGATCAGGAATACTGCATAAACAGTAAGAAACATTGAAACAAGAAGGCAAATTTATTTTAAGACAGTTTCTTTTCACCTTCTGTAGAACACGTATGGCGATAGCTGTTTAAATCGTTCGATTAGTGGTCGATTAGTTATCCGCTACCATCGACCACGTGACAGTCTAAATAACCACATTTACCCCACTGTACAGCATCTACCTTGGTACCACACAATCTTACGCTCGTTTCCTGACATTAAAAAGTCTTTCGCCCTTTAACGGGGAACACCGAGACCACCCAACAAGAATAAATCCCCACTAATTGCCGGTAACAATTTCAAGTTCAACGCCCGCCTCGTTAGGCAACCCAACCTCCATATCTAGAAGACAGTTTCTGCGACCCGGCCGAGAGCAATGTAAGGCTCACAGTTAATATATAACGCTGATACTACGCGCACAATGTAACTGAATTGTAATTACATCCAGGTATCAGTTCGTACACTCTATGCAACAAAGATCGAGTGCTTAGGACAGGGGTGGGGAACCTTTTCATGTTGGAAGTCAGCATTAATTTAGCTGTAATCAAATAAGGCCGCATTCAAGAAACTTCAATTAGATACACTTAAAAATGTACATTATTTTGTAAAAATCTAACTTACTATGTACTTAATAATTTCAAAAAATAAAAACTATTTGTTAATTTTAAAGTTAACTAATCTTTTAATGACTTTGTTGTGTCTGATTTTTGTTGGAAGGCATTTTAATATTTGGTTGCAGCATGTATTAATAAAAATAAAAGGATTTGTTCTGTAAAATTTGGATTCAGTCAAAAGGCCGCACTCAAGGACCTAGAAGGCCACATGTGGCCTTAAGGCCGTAGGTTCCCCACCCCTGGCTTAGGGTTTTTAAATCCGAAACCACATATCGATATCTCAGAAACGTACAACGATTTACACCATAGTTAAGGGCCGCCGGACATAGTAAAAAGGTTTCCTTTAGCTTTCGTCTCGCATTACAGATAAAATTCTTAAATCCTCTAACGATAATAACTAATTTAGGAATTTGTTACAAAACTTGTAGATACTTTGGTTAAAAAGTCTTACCGTCAAAGTTTCAAATTCACATTCTACATATTCTAACCACGAATTTCATTAATACTGTCTGCACGGAAGCGTCTAACACGACAACGTAATACCAGGAAATTGAACAGGTATAAAACTTTCGCCAGGATTCGTTGCGCTGAGGAAACACCTGTACCATCCGGTTTGTTATGGCCAAAGCTCTGACATGCAAACCTTGAAGACACGTGTCATCTCGCAGTACTTGCAGACAACAAAAATAAAGCTCGAGTCTTCCCCCGTCGATATTTACAGTTCAACATTATGTTTCTTCCTATTCCTCTCAGAAAAAAAGTGCTTGAAATTGGAAACCCTCCCAAGGGAGAAGTCTTCCTTTCTTGAGAGGTATAGGGCGGCTTCCGGCACGAAGCCAGTCTTCGTCAGTGGCGTGTTTTATCCCATCTGGCCAGTGGTAAAGAATAAAGTTTCGATCGCCATTTAGCACACATAAGACGACGCTGGTCGTGAGAAAGCTGTTCAAATGTTACTGCAGAGAATCAAACCACGGTGTCTTTGCCGACAGCAAACATGACAAGTGGGTTATTTACTTTCTGCACTTTATAAGTAGGTCATGTAAATACATAGCCTGTTTCAAAGGGTTAAGCAACATTTTATTTAATATTTGTATTTCCTTATGCCTATTATTTATTCAGGTATCATACATCTTATGATTTTGAAGGTTAAGTGTGTATTTCGATTGCATTCACTTCAAATATATACTTTATACATTTTTTAAATTTTATTGCACATTAAAATATTGTAGGAATAAGAGTAGCCTGAAATTCAAGAGTCTCACATCATTGTGTTAGAATACAATGTGGAAAATTTAACATTTGTGGAATTTAAAAACATGTTAAGAAGCAAAAGATCAGTAGATACGCAATTTTACGCTAAACGCACGAAGGACCCCCCCCCCCCCCCCCACTTTCTAGCCACCCACAAAAAAATAAAAAAACAGTACAATGAAATTTACAATTCGCTCTTTAAAATACGTAAGATCTACTGGACGACTTTTTGTTCACTCTACGTGCAAATTAATTCACAATGCCATCGTATCTCAACTATTAAATTATTCAATTGATAAAACAGCCAATTCTTCTGCTTGCCTACCACTGGTATCATAATTTAATCAATCCTAAACCAATTTATGGGTCACTTTTACGTACGATTAACACCGCCACTACTGAGTCGGCCTAGCAGCAGTTGTAGTAATATTAATATTAAATTACACAGAGAATATACAAGAATAAGAACGAACTTCTCGAAACAGTTGAATCTGCAAACTCAGGCACAATCGAACAAGCTTTGAAAGTGTATTCCTTACAGGCATGCATATCTTTCCTCGTGCGTTCTTTGGAAAGTGGCTTGTTCGATAGTTTCCATTTTGGCCACCAGATCGCAGCACCTCAATGTGTCCCTCACGACTTTCCTCATCAGTAAATTTGTTATCACCGCTTGTAGAACATTCGGAAGTTTGATTTTGAGTGCGTGAAGAACAGCACAACCTCTACATCGAATTTTATTAAAATCCGTCCAATGGTTCTCGAGTTTAATTGATTGTATGGTCAGACTCGACCAGACCTTAATGAGTTCTCGCTATGAACTTCGTGCAAAGAACTCATAATAAATCCAGATGTCGCGATTCGTTAAGTCTGCTACACACAACCTTGTGTTTCAGCACACTCGCAATGCTTTTAATTGCTCGACACAAATATATTTCATGCAGAATAATGCAGGTATGTTTATTAATTATCGCTTTTAAAATTCCACAAGCTAGTTTTGAACTCTTTTTAACTACAGTCGTCAAATTCAAATATATGTGCAGATTTCGCACTGAAGCCACGAAAGCCGGGATTGTTTTTGGAAAACTGTTATTAAAGTGGCACTATGCAATTCCGTCCAAGCGTCTCAACAGATGGGATTTCAAGTTCATGGTGACGAATGTATTCAGAATTGTTGCTTCATGTGGCCTGGTAGATAGTGACGAAATTTCAGAGGACCGTATTGCCTCAATCATCAGGGCGGTAAGCTCGCACTAAAATGTCGGTCGATATCTACCAGACTACATGCCGCAACATTTCAGAAGACAGCCATCTTCGGTTCAAAAGTTATAAAGATGAAAAAGTTCAAAAACATGATACAAGCCCTAAAAATTTAAATAATACAATCTACGTTTTAATGATGACGTAACAGAATAATAAAACAGTTCTGTATAGATTGGCCGCGCGGTCTTTAGTTAAAATAATTCGCAGAAATGACAAATTGCACTTCCTTGCTAACACTTGAGTATATGGAGAAATCAAACCGGTTTTATACAACCCTGTAAAATTTGCGTTGTCACATAAGAGGCTCAAGTTATTATACGCCAAAGAACTTGCCCCCTTCGCAAATAACCAACGGTCATAAAAGTTGTTCTGCCAATGATCATATCTCACATTCACGCAGTCCCTGTTCCTGCGGTAAATCTATGTTTGCTATGTGCGGTACGACATATTAGTTAACTTAACTAGACATCGGAGTAAGCCGAGGATAACTTTAAGTGCGTTTCAGAAACTATATGATAGTGTCTGTTGCCTGACAAGACTCATTTTGATAAAGTCTACTGGATATGTTTTTCATGATCTTCACATATTAATACGTGATCTGTAAGGCCATCAGTCATATCATTCTCCAATTTATCGCGTATGGTAAATGCCATGTGCGTTGTTGGGGGAGAAACGAAATATTCCAGTATGGAAAAAAAAAATGTCACAAGTGACTAAAGCGTTCAAGAAGAAGTATCCTAAAGAAACAGAAAACGTAGAAGAAAAAAGAAAGGTAAAACTTTCTGAAGCAAGGAGGAATTTAATCTGTGTTGATTAATCGCGCCGTGTGTTACAGAAGACGTTCCAACATTACTACAATTCACGTCTTCTTGTCTGGTAGCATTCACAAGATTCTGAACGATTAATTCTACACTACATGCAAGGAGCGTATGAACAATGCACTCTCGGGCAAATCTCTTTCTGCTCTTGTCACTTACTGTACTGAAACAGAGTGCAACAATGTCAACCGAGGCTAATGTTACAACAACGTATTCAAAGTCACTTTGTAACAACGTGACTGAAGTCGCGAGAGGCAGGCATATGAGGACTCAAAAGGTGCTCTTCGCTTGCATTAATGCGTAAAGAACATCTAAAAATGCTAAGTTGTCGTAGTAACTAAGCATCGTGTCCTGTGGGGGTATGTGAAGTGAAAGTATACCTCAACATATTCTCAACCTTGCAACGAGACAGAGGTTAGGTTAGGTAGTTTAGGTTATGTTAGGTTAGGTTAGGTTAGGTTAGGTTAGTTTAGGTTAGGTTAGTTTAGGTTAGGTTAGGTTAGCACCCACGCCGCTTCATTTCCGATCACAAACCCCCTGTACCCTCGCTGAACAGTCTCCAGACACGGCGTTACAACCAAGAAGAACATCGACATTTCACCACAATGTAAACCACAAATTCCAATACTAATAAAAATAAATTTATTGAAATAATATCGACATTACAACTGAAATTATTTTCATCTTATTTAAAATAAAAAAAAACATTACCAACACTCTACTCTACAGCTATAAATAAAATTACATCTGTCGAGTAATTTCAACATGGCAAAGACAAAAGACTGTAACGGCTGTAGAGCCAACTCAAGAAATGCTCTATACATCGAGAGAAGGTTTTATTACTCCTTGAAATTCTCCAGAATTTAGTATCTTGTTATCAGTTGCCGTATCTTGAGTCGTATGTCGAGGTAACATACGCATTTGTAATTTACTTTCCTAATCTGTTGTTACGTAACAGCTCATGAACGATGCACTGAAGATATTTCGTCATCAAAATACAAACACTAAACACAAACATCTGACAAAGCTACTTTATTACCCTTCTTACAACTGCGTATGTTGATTGTTTATAAATAAAAAAAAATCTAACCACTATCTTCATATAAAACAGAATTTGGGATACTAAAACAGCATAAATTCGAATTCTAAAATATGCTTACATATTATAAAGCTTGTCATGTGAACCGAGCAAGGTGACCTCCTTGAATTTGTTAAACATTTTCATACAATTGTTCCTAAGATTTGTTTCAGGTTCACGGACGTCTTCAAACATGTTCCGAATGAGAACTAATCATTCAGGCATGTGGCAGGATTTACTAAACGAGAGATCGGCCCATTGCAAGGCCTCTCCTCGCCAGGGCGACATAATACACAAATACGTTAACACACACCCATGGTCCGGAAGTTAACTCAACCGAAACAGCAGAGTTCGAATCTGTCCATCCACTGCAACCTCTCCTATGACCTCCAATGACTAGATTTTCAACTAAATTCTACTTTTAAAGATATATCCGACCCCAACTTCGATCTTTTGCAAGAACCAGTGACCATTTCAGTTAAAGGGAGGAAAACCACTTGGTAAGACCTAGTCGTAGATGGGAGGGTAATATTATATTTATCTTTAAGATATATAATATAAGTGTATGGACTAGATTAAACTGGCTCAGGATAGTAACCAGTGAAGGGACCTTAGTGACCTAGGTAATGAACCGTTTGGTTTCATAAAAGATGGGAGAACTCTTGGCTAGCCTAGCGACTATCAGCTTCTCAATAATGACTCTGCTACGCCGAGTCAGTTAACGACTACTTACGTTGTTATTAAAAATATGACTTATATTCAAAAGAAATAGCCTTACCAGTATATACAGTGTTACCAACGCAACTACGCTGGAACTTGAATTAAGCACGTGTAATACTGTAATGGCAAAACCACTGCCTTTCTTTCCAAACTCAGATAACCCGATCATACAGTCCGGTACCACACGAATGATTATCAGAGTCTAAGCTCTATGTTCCCAAAGCAGACCGAGACCAGTCTCGTAAGATTCGAGGTACCTACAGCGGCGAATTGAAGATGTCTTTTGGGTCGTAGGGCCGTGTAGTCTGGCAGACTTTTACCAGCGTTTGCTCGCTGCATCTATCATCAGGGCGATGGGTCTTATAGCCCAGATGTTGGAGGCAGCAAGGACCTCTGAAACGCCGGTAAACCAGTCTCCTACGTTACAAGATTTTTATTTCTTATTCGTATTAACACCGTGCGGGGATCTGAAACAGTCTGATGCTACAGATTTCACAGAAAACTGTTGGCTCGTAAAATGTAGGCGTACTTGTTCACGCATGCAGGCCCGTCGTTGGTAGGAATGCTACGCGGGTTGTCTAGCGCACGCTTTGTTGTTTTTCTGAAGTAGGAGGGAGTGTCCTTTTACTGACGAGACACTTCGCATAAAGCAAATGAGTTATTTTAAAAAAAACCTTCGTGCCTCAAGAGAAAACAATCTACAAAACACCAAAAACAGGGATGTATAATATAATTTTTAGACTGCCTGCCCACACGAAATAATTATGTCGAAAACAGTCCTATATTAGATATAAATGACGCATTATGTATGAGACGTATTAACGTCATCAGGTGATAAGTTTGTCTTATGCAACTGACCATAAGAATTAACTGAGGCATACATGCGACGCCAAAATAAAACTCTAATACTCATTCTAGAACCCAGTACCAGTTGGAAGTAACAGCTTAGGTTGATGAACTGAAAAAAATTCTGCACCTGCCAAAACTCAAACCTAGATCGATCAGCTAGCAGCACGCCATTTTGTTTACTGAGCTATACCAGCTCAAGTTGTCACATTTTTAATACTGTTTTTTGTCTCTTTGTATAGACCCACTGAATATGTATACAAGACCGTATTACTGATGTGTTGTTCTGACCTTCAGGTTACAGAAGAAATTATTTTCCTTTCGGTAGACGTTCGAATCATACATGAATACTAGACAGGCATTTCATGGACTTTCTTAGTCAGCCACGTGAGAAGACAAAGACAGCGGATAGTTTCAAATTAACCTATAACTTCCGCCATCTATCTTCTAAAATCTGGATCTTCTAACCAGTCATTAACTTCCTAATTCCTTCAAAGCTATATGAACTATGCAGCTGATACAGCATCGTAAAGTTACCGAACAATTAATACTTCTCTTCGTTTCTATTAAGTACCTATAACTCAGCTCTGATATCAGTGTTCTCAATATTTTAAAGAAAAATTTCCTGTATATTCCCCTACAGACATAAAAAGACTAAAAACAGTCATTATGAAGGACTACTTTATTGCGATACAGTTGGTAACAATTTACAAACCACCATCTTTCATCACTGGACAAACGTGGATATTTTCTTTCTGGAATTATTCCCGTTCTAACGTCTTTAATCATGCCCGTGATATGTCAAGATGACCAAGAAAGTTGCCTTGTTACTTACTACGATGTTTTGCTGCTGACGGAGACAGTTATCGTAAAAACACGCGCAAATGTTTCTTATTACGGTGGCGGTAAACAACAGAGACCGGATCCAGAAGGTCACGAGTGTTCTTGACGTGACTGTACTACAGGCTTTATAAGGACAGGAGTGTTATTATCATCATCACTTTAGGGGCAGACCATCTTACATCATGGCTGCCGACATGCCATCATGCTTGAAAAAGTAACAACCTTTAAGTTATTTGCTGGCAAGGCATAACTTGATGTAATACCTGGCTGTGTACAGCCAGGCGACAGGGAACTGTTATTCACTTGTCTTTCTGATGGTCGACCGTTAGTAAAGGAGCTTCGTACATACGACTCCTTGGTTAGGGATAGAGAAACGGATTTTGGTAGTGTTCACGTACGTAAAAATACAATTCCTATGAAACCAAATATGGATAAACATGTGTACATACAAGCATGTATCTGTTACATACTCGCGACTACGAGCTTGGATATGGTAACATTATCAGCCAGGGTAATTTGAAACTACAAAACCATAGCGACAATTCAGTATGTAAAGTTAACTGTTTACGAACTAGATGGGCAGGTTTAGATTCCGACAGGGAAATATTAGAAACCCTCTCCACAGCAGAGACCTCCAAAATGTTCTGCGGACGTCAGATTGAAAGTTAATTGTGTACAACTCTTTAAATATACAACAAAGGTATTGCGACACATTTCTAACTCAAACAGACGTACGTGCCATGTTCTTTTTCAAATTGTTTTCCCAGTAAATTCTACTTCAGGTAAACATAAAACAAAAACAAACACAACAAAGGGCACAAAGCATTAAATTGACGGTCAGCAATTTGGTTAACAATATGAAGTTCATCGTTTTGAATACAATAATTATCCCTCACCAACTTTGTCTACGGTCGTTATTCGTAAAACAATATGGCCGACAGACTCAGAGTGCAAGAAGACCGATGGATATTCTACGCTCTTCAGAACAGTGATTCTTGTTATGAATAATTAATAAGTCCAAAGTTACTACTGTATCAAAAACAATCTGCCACCATCACGAAACGAGAGCGGAAAAAGGCAACCGAATATAGAACAAATATATCCAAGCGTTCTCTGTTATTTAGCATTCCTCTTTGCCTTAAAGTCAATTTAACCACCTCACACTGTTCCGCTTTGCTCGTAACCACCTACTCTGTTCCAAAGCTCGTAGTCGACTGTTGGCCTGTGAGGCAGTCACGTGATCACCTGCGATCGCTGTTAGCGCCACGGACGAGTTTTATCTTAATTAACCCTCTAAAGACTACAGTGAAGTTGGGCCTATACGTTTTAATGAAGAAAACTTTTATAAAAGAAAACTAAAACCACGCTACAGGCTTATGAGGGTAAAGCTTCGCTAGTTCTTAAACTCGCCAATAGGACGCTTTACGGGAAGAAAAAGTACCTATAAATAGACACTGGATTGAAAGCTGAGTTGGTCTCAGAAGTGGTCTAGACTTGGTACGAAGAAAATTCTCAGCCCCCCAGGACGGGGGGAAGGGGAATCAAACCGCAGGCCATCCAGCCCACAGTTACACACGTGAATGAGTTATCCCAGCTCACATGCAGTGCCTTATATACAAGCTGCGAGGAAATCGGGAAAAATTTGATCAAAGTTAGGCGTTATGTTGGACGCACAATGAAATAATTGGAGCCTTTCTATTACTGTTTGTATAAATTCTAACTATTATTTAAATAGCATGTCACGTGCCTTGAAAGATGGAACAAGCAAACACGACAATATTATTACGAGTTAATTTGATTCACTTCGTGCTAAGAATGTTCCAAAGACCAGATATTGACTGTCCTTGAGTAATGCCCACTAATATAACAATGGCAATCGGAAAACCTGAAGCGACTAGACTTCGTGGAAGACTGAGAAACAGGGTGATACAGAGTGAAGTTAAGTCATCTGCCTCAGCGGGCTCTTGTGAAAGCGGTGTTGAACCTTCGGGTTACATTCAAGATGAGGAAGTTCTCGATTATCGGCATGCCGTTTTCCATCCTTCTAAAAATAAGACCAATATTTTCATGAATCTCCGATATTTCACGACTTTCAGTGCATTGAAGTTACATCTTCAACACGAGTTTGAGTGGCGCCACGTCGTGAAGATAAGCAGTTACAAAACACGAAGGCGAGACGCGTCCTTCAACGTGACGTTGTTCTTATCAAATTTAATCGAAATTCGATTAATGGCTGTAACAAGGGCCCGCAAACCACGGCCGCCAATGACTGTTGTGCGGTTTGCGTACATTTTTATAATACTGTGTTATTTTCTACCATAAAACGACAGGTCCTAACAGAAAACGTCATTTTAATGTCATCAATATTTTGCAGTAATTAACGCTGTGAGCAATTGTGCAGTTTAATTAAGAATGTCAAATCAAGAACTAAGACGCGTCTCACTGATGAACACTTGGATGGATGCGTGCGAATGGCAACACCGCCAGAAATTAGACTTAATATGATGGATTTCTCAAGCAAAAGCGATGTCAAATAACTTCACCATTTTGTTAGAGAATATTTTCTGAGTTTTATGTGAATATCTGCGATCTACGGCCTATATACAAGTATTTTTAATAAACCGACACGTCATTTAAATAAAATTCCCTTTTTATAATCTTCCCATTAAATCGATAAGGGTGAAAGTCATCTCAGGGGTTGAGAACTCCTTTTCTGTGACAGTGATAACACCTTAAATCTTGCACAAAAACACTTAATAAAGTAAAATTTACTCGCTTATAATCAAGAGTTAAAAAAAGTTTAGTTTTTTAATTAATAGTAACCATTACATCTGTTTACAAAATAAGTTCAAGCTCGCAGGCCCAAGGGAGGTTCGTGCAGCCCGCAAACGATACAAGAAAAATGCGAAAAACATTCCATCCTCTTTAATTGTCCAACACACACACACACACACGAGGTACCATAATAAACAGATTAGCACGGCACGTGGAATAAATGGATATGTATGCTATATAGTTTGTTTTTGATGCATTTAACGACACTCGGTCAACTGATAAGTTTATAAAGAAGGATGGGTCACAGTGAGTGACAGCGGGAAATTTAATAAAAAAAATCTGTTACGGACTATTTTATGGCACGTCTAAAAACAGCGGCAAGATATACTATTATTTTAAAAATTACACTATTTGGAATTATCACTGATATAATTCTGTCATTTCCTGTTTATTACAGTCTTCTGGGCATTGTTCCATTAGGGACATTAAAATCGGGATCTGTGAAGTCCTAAACTTAATTCAAAACCCTTTAAAACGGCCATTTATAATCAACCATATATTCTAAACCCAACTTAAACAACAAAATCTTTTTTTTATAACATACATAAAGCTACACAGGTCATAATTCCAAATCACAAAAGAAGCTTTAAAAATAATAAGATATCTTACAGCTGTTATCACTCTTGATCCTGTATACGAGGTGCGATCGGAAAGTTTCAAGACTGTGTCAATAGAGGGCGAACCGGATGTAGTACGAGCTTCTGCCGCTAGGGGGTGCGGCCTACATTCATAGTGCATCAGTGTGCCAGCCGGCATCATCGAATTTGCATTTGTTTCTTAATTACGGGCGTTTTGGTAGTGCATTACACCGACCCTCCTGCGATTTCGGAATGGCGGATTTTCATGAACAAATCAAATTTTGCCAAAGACTCGCCAAAACGGCTACGGAAACCTATGAAATGCTAAAGCAAGCATTTGGGGAATCCGCAATGGGTCGTGCACAAACTTTTGTGTGGCATTCACGTTTTAAAAATGGCCGAACCTCTGTCGATGATGACGAGCGTTCTGGACGACCATCTTCGAGCACAACGCCCGAAAATGTTACGAAGATTCGGCAGGCCATTCACGAAGATCGACGTCGTACCATCAACGACTTGTGCGACATTGTTGGGATAGGCTATGGGACCTGTCAGCTGATTCTAAAGGAAGAACTCCACATGCGACGCATCGCAGTCAAGTTTGTGCCAAGGCTCCTGTCTGAGGACCAGAAGCTGAATCGACTTCTCGTTTGTCAGGAGCTCAAAGATCTTGCAAGAACCGACCCCAACTTCCTTTCTAAGCTCCGTGTGACTTCTTCCTCTTCCCAAAGATGAAAATTCAGCTAAAGGGAAGGAGATTTTAGACGATAGAAGAGATTCAGGCAGAATCGCAGATGGTGCTTGACAGGCTGACAAAGAAAGATTTCCAGGGATGCTTCCAGGCTTGGCAGCGGCGCTGGGATCGTTGTGTTCACTCCCAGGGGAACTACTTCGAGGGTGATGGATGAATTTAATACCTGAGATAAGTGTACGGGTTTTTATAGGCGCAGTCTAGAAACTTTCCGATCGCACCTCGTATAACATTTATTTCGTGACATTGTGGTACATAAATCCAGAAATGCATGGATTCAGGTGCCCTGAGACAAATTAAATACACGCTCCAATACTTCTAATTTAAAACGGACTTGTATTCTGAAATGGAACTTAGGCCTAGGCCTTAAGGAATTTCGGTAACTAAGTATGTAACAATTTCTGCCATGCTTGCCTGCCCGTATATTTTAATTAGTTTACTTAAAATGCAATAACACTAACTTCGCTGGTAATGATTAATAATGATCTTCAACATGTATTGCTGTAATATTTTTGCAAAAATACACTAGTACAAACGTCTGAAACAACGGTGAGACGAGACGTAAAAAAGAAATGTAAATAAGAATTTACAACAAACACAAACCAAATTAAAACAAAACCTGACTACATTTAACTAATTTTTCCGAAGATGGCTGTCTTCTGGGTTGTAACGCCGTGTAGTCTGGTAAAAGTTTACCAACGTTACACAGGTCCTTGCTGCCTCCATCTTGAATCATCGCCCCGACAATGGAGGCTCACCGCCTCAAACACTACTTACATTTCCCAAGACCAATCAAGCACCTGGCCACAGACGAAGGCCAAAATTTATACCGAAGGTATGATAATGTACTACTCGATCAGAGATATCGCACACATCGTGTGACGAAGGTGGAAAAAGCATGGAACAATGATGGAAGGTTAGGTTAGGTTACAGGGGAACACCGAAAAACCTAGATAAAATCCTTCGCCAGTGCCACTTCAAGCCACACTGGACTGATCCAGCGTCCAGTTAAAAAACAAATATCTGTTTGTTATATATGAAGAACAGAGTAAAGAAAATGTTAAAAAAAACAGAATCCGAACAGCTGTTGGCGAACGTGTTTGAATAAGAAGCAATGACGAAATTCGTGTAACAGACCCTCTGGAAATAAACACAGAACGCACAGCATAAGCAATCCTGAAAAAAAATATATCAGACTTCAAACTACCGTTTCTACCACAAACTCCGAGGGAAACATCGAATTGTATTTAATATTCAGCGTAATTTCTTTGTACACCTTCGTATTCACTTCATGTCTACGAACGTGTCCATAAAAATCAATGATGTATGCAATATATAATCAATTCCTTT
The DNA here is from genome assembly GCF_977971745.1 of Zootermopsis nevadensis. Classification (NCBI taxonomy): domain Eukaryota; kingdom Metazoa; phylum Arthropoda; class Insecta; order Blattodea; family Termopsidae; genus Zootermopsis; species Zootermopsis nevadensis. The sequence continues at coordinate 4,704,944 of NW_028259151.1, read as the reverse complement.
GTATCAGAACCTTACAGAAACCGAAGCCTACTACTGCACTCTTACACAAGGACACTAAAACCCTATCCACGTCTCCATTAGCTACCAATCTTGAATTCCTAAAACAAAACAGCTAGTCACGTAGTCACGTAGTTTACGGACGTTTCAGTGGTCCTTGCTGCCTCCATCATCACTACAATCGCCCTGCAAGCACCTATGAAACGTCGGTAAACTCTTACCAGACTACACGGCGCTACAACCCAGAAGACAGCCATCTAATACAGAGCTTCTGTCGAAAAAGTGTTTAGATACCAAACGGAAACGGACATTCTAGGCTAACATAAACGGGAAAGCAGGGACCAAAAACATGTGGTCAAACCATTGGAGTAAGAGGTAACAGTGCTAACTGTAAACTGCAATGTTCCAGTTCTTCATATGTAAACTACATTTTCCTTCAGAAAAAACCTGTTCCAGAGATGTTGAGGCTTGGTTTTGTTAGTGCAACATTCAGTTTTCAGATATGAGAAATAGGCCTACTACGTAAGTTACACCACAATTAGGATATTAACTTGTCACGGCGGTGCGTCCGAAGATGGCGGTCTTCTGTGCTATCTGGTAGAAGTTTACCAACGCTTCAGAGGTCCTTGCTGCATCTACCATCACGCCATGATGACGGCCTTCTTCCTAAGTTGCACCATGTTTCTACGTACTTCTTTATGCAATCAGTCCATAGGTTAACTACCTACAGCGACAGAATTATGAAGCGTGGTTCACTGCTGTATCTGTCTTATTTAATAAGGCAATTTCGTCTTATGGTACCACAGACAAGCGCGAGTGGTTGATGTTAACGACAGTGAAAATATACACGTAAACTTCGCTTTGGAATACATGAGACTTGTCTTCCAGGAGCTTTCTTGTGACAACTGCCATTCATTTTGAAGTTCATATGAAGATTTCTGTCTTCTGGGTTGTTGCGCCGTGTAGTCTGGTAGATTTCCACCACGGCGCAACAACCCAGAAGACAGCCATCTTCAGACTCACCGCTGTGAAAACCTCAAATCCTACATGGTACAAATACATTATTTTCAGAGTTAATCAACAGTACAATTTATGTAAGCAAACATTATGTCTCCTTACACTTCGTACATGACATTCATATATGTTACCAAGTGACCTAGCCCATGTTTTATGCCAACTTCCGAAACGTCAAGTATATGAATTATACGAGGGTCGCTCATTAAATAATGCCCCACATTTTTTTTCTCAGCCAATAATGAAGATAGAAAAGTGTACTTTTACATGCTTGAGATTTGATGTTTCTCGCGTTCGTGTACGGAGTTTCAAATGATTCCAACCGATGGCGGAGCTGTAGTGAACTGTTAAAATGGCGTCTGTGAACGACTCTCGTTACATGCAACGAGCTGTAATTGAATTCTTTTTTGCTGAAAAAGAAACTGTGGTGAACATTTCTAAACGTTTGTGTGCTGTGTATGGAAGCTGTGCAGTCGATAGGAGCACCGTTGGTCGCTGGGCTAAGAGAGTTAAAGCTTCAGGAAGTGAAGAAACCGAGCTCCATGATCTGCCGCGCTCTGGGCGTCCTGCCACAGCCACCACTACAGACATGTTGAACCGCGCGGATGCCATTATTCGTGAGGATCGGCGCGTCACAACTCGACAATTGGTGCAACAGCTTTCAGTCAGCAATGGAAGTGTAATTGCAATTATCCGGGCTCTTGCATATTCGAAGGTGTGCGCAAGATGGGTTCCACGAAGTCTCTCAGCAGACCGCAGGATTCAAAGGAAAACAATTTCTTCTGAATTGTTGGAGCGTTTTTATGCTGATGGAGAGGTCTTTCTGTCCCGGATCATTACAGGTGACGAAACCTGTATACACCACTTTTAGCCGGAGACAATAAGGCAGTCAATGGAGTGGATTCACCCTCAATCACCGAGAAAGAAGAAATTCAAGACAACTCCCTCCGCCGGAAAAGTCATGATGACTGTCTTTTGGGACAGTGATGGGTTCATTCTTGTGGATGTAATGCCAAGAGGTGCGAGACGCGTACATCGGGACCCTGGAACCCTCAAGAAGCGTTTCCGACGAGTTCGGCCTCACAAGCATCCAGCAGAAATTTTGCTCCTGCACGACAATGCACGCCCTCACACAAGTCCGAGAACCCGGGAAGAAATCACCAAATTGGGTTGGACGGTGCTGCCCCATCCATCCTCCGACTTTCATCTCTTTGGGCCACTCAAAGATGCTATCCGCGGAACAAAATTTGAAGATGACGAGAGCGTGATTCAAGCAGTGAGGACATGGCTACGTGCACAGGACAAGAGCTGGTACCGGCAATGCTTGCACGCACTTGTTCCACGATGGCGTAAAACCGTACAAGTTGATGGGGACTATGTGGAAAAATAGTATGTGTAAGGGAAACATTGATTTATATTGTCACCAAATTTCAGCCATCTTGAATAAATATATTCTGAGGAAAAAAATTTGGGGCATTACTTAATGAGCGACCCTCGTACCTCCGACAATAGGCAATGTCCAACATAATATTGTTATAATTAATCAAAACTGTTACAAACCTTTAGACAGTCTTGGAAAATTACAGCAGTTTGGTCAGGTGTAAGTTAAGTTTCCGAAGAGAATATGGCTGAATAATACAAATAACAGCGACTTTACCACGCAGACCCACACTAAATGGAAATTTAAATTAATTCCTGAAATGATCGTCTGTAACTTCAACGGGAGACGTATAGAAAGACAGAAGGGCTGATAAAACACAGGAACAAGTCATTTGTTAACTACAAAAGAAGCAAAGGAGAAGAAGATTGCAGAACCCTTGTTAATCCTTCACGGGACACCATGGTTTCGCGGAACATAGTTTGGAAAACAATGCAGTAAATGGCTTCTGGGCGAATGTAAGTTGTCACTCTGGAGGCTGACCTAACTCTTACCGCGCCAAACATCCCCGGGCGAAGCCCCGCACACAATGTAAATCCAAAAGGTCGGGCGAAGCACGAGGAAAACTTCATCACGAGAAGAACTTCGTCTTTAAACACGATGAGAGAGTCCATCGAGAACAATACGTTTTGTCAACACTGCGCCTTTGACACGTAGGTATTAAATTCTCGTTAAGCGTATTGGAACATAAACACGGTAAGTTTATTGACGTTCAGCGGGTTTTAAATGCACTAAAGGGACTTACTCTAGAAAGTGAGGCACTCGTGTTCATGTTTCATCATTCTGTATGATCTGAAGTTTTAACGGCGACGAAGTATAATGAATTCTTCTCGGGCTACTAGCCGTGTCAGATGGTTGAATGAAGAAAACACCAACGTTTCGAGGACCATCTTCGTCCTCGTTCTGAACGTACTGAAATTTCCCGAGGACGAGAATAATTAATTATATGTTATCATCTTGTTTATAACAATGCAGATAGGAATTTATTATGAGAAATCCTTAATCATATTCAGGAAGGAATTCTGTGATTTTTCTCTGAAAGGCCAGAGAAAACAATATTCCGAAAAACCAGAGAGACCAAGTCTCATTCCAAAGCCAAGTCTAGGAAATGATGGGCTAATTTCACATCACCTGAAGACGGAAGTAGATCCAACTTCCGAAAGGTTGTGTTATGTAACACATGTTGAGACTTTGACCCAGGACACGGATCAACGTTTTACTGCACCAATAACGAAGCAAAGGTTCTCAAACAAAACAGATAACTTCTTAAACAACTGACCAATTACAGATTACTCACAAATTAAACTGTATCAACGAGTGAATTATATTTATTTTGCTTTATAACCAAAACAGTGTACGTAATTTTTATATCTCCGTGTTACATTAACAGAATATATTAGTGAAACAAATGACACGAGATGTGAGAATTCCTGTACAGTTGCTCCGAGGCAGTTCGTTCACTACAACGTCCACACACACAAACCAGTTCCATTTGGTAGGGGGTATATCCGCTAGCCACAAGACGAACTTGAGCGGCCTTGCAGTTGCTGCAAATTACTGTAAACTATGTAGGGAATGGTAATTATCTATTATTCATAGTAAAATTTAACAGCAGTAATTAGATCTAAAGCTGCTTCACACGAATCTCAACTTATTTACATCACTGGTATAGGCAATAGTTTGCCACGCTTCGACTTATCGAGACGAGATGGTCCGTGGAAGTAGACGAAATGTGGGTTAACATTTTGAACTTAGAAATATCAATTACGGAGCATTCTGAGACACTTGGTGCCTAGACAGTTCGATATTTACACACTACAGCGACGAATGTGTCTGAGGAATCGTGTTGAATCGTTCCGGTGGGCTCCGGGTGTCACTTGTCAGTCCCAGATGTGTTGCCGATAGCCGTGGCGCAAGACGGTGCAGCCGGAGAGGCTGTTCTCGGCCCAACGTCCTGCTGTGGCTGGGGTCTGGGGGCGCGTGCAGGAATGTGAAGCTACAGGTCGGCCAGCCACACAGTCAGTCCATAAGCGCCGTCAGTTTGACACATCTTGGTCAGGTGCTTGGAGTTCAGTGCCTCTCGGGGTCAGAATTCACAAACTATGAGTTTCCATATATATTCGCAGACCGTTGGACAACTAATTAACTCTGTCCTGAAGATGGAGATAGTATGTTGCCCCGAAGTGATGGTATCTACCTAAAAGTCCATACAGAGTTACAACCCAGAAGATCGTAATCGGTAGAGCTGATTAATGAATTTAATCCACAAGCATCGGTCTTCTATGAGAAGTCACAAACTATGTAATGGAATACAAACATTCTTTACTTGTAATGTAGAGTTCTAAGGCGATAACCTCTTTCGTGTAGAATTTATATTTTTCATGGCGATATAAATACAGTTGGTGGTCGCCTGGGTTGTTGCGCTGTGCAGCATTTTGGCCGGGTGCCACTATTTCGGAACAATGTGCCTCTATTTTCTTTCTTCGATACTAAATTAGTCGATCTTAGGATAACAAAAATGTCAGCATAAATTACTAACAAAATGGACACACGTAAAAGAAGAGTGGATGGTTGTAGTTCCAGTCCAGTGGAACAAACATATTTTTCAAAGACTTTTTCTATTTTGCTATTTATTTGTCTTTTTCATTTGCTGCAGACACAAGTCTACTGTTGGAAATACAGTAAAACCTCTCTAACTTGGACACTTGCAGTTCCACGATAATGTGACCAACTTACAGAGGTGTCCAGGATAGAGGGAATCATCTTTTCAAATTGTGGTGTAATGACAATGTGGAAATTGTAAAATATTATGGAGCCCTTCCTAAAAAGGAAATTACTGATAAGAAAAATCAAAAGGGTAAATTAAATTTTTACAAATTTTGTTTTCAGTAAATTAAACTTGCATGAATAAGCTCACGGGGAAGGTCACCGATACTTTACGTTTACCGACAATGCATTCTATTTACTTACATAATCTAACTACTGTAGGCTTGCTCGAATTAAGAATTAATGACATTAATAATAATCTTTTGAAACCCACTGTCGTGGTTGCACATTACACCCCAGCCTCAATGAAATTTTAAATGTTGAGAATGTATTTTTTAATTGTACTTAAGGCATTAGCTCAACATATGATGTCACTTATTTCTTGTAAAAAAGTCCGTCACAAAACACTGCTTTTTTGCTTTTATCTTGGAATTTGCCATCCTCTTTCTAATTTTCGCCGCAATCCGAATAACGTTTCAACCATTCCTGGTTGATTATGACCGAACGCATACAATTCCAATTTCTGTTAACACTGTTAAACTCAGTTGCAAGCACAGTATTGACAAAGTTAAAACTCCAGTGAGGTGTTTAACAAAAGAATAACTATACACTTTCACTGCATTCCAATGATGTGTTCAATGTCCATAAGATAATCCTCCAAAGACGAGGCATTCATCAGTCAGAAATTCAAAATAACAAAATATGTAACTGAAAAAGTTTCCCTGAAAACATCGAAGCTAAGTGCATGAACCTGTCCAACTTACAACAAAAGGGGTGACCAAGTTCCAGGATAAAGTGGTGTCCAAGATATAGGGTATTGTATGTCAAATTATAGGATATTCGCCGGTTCCAATTAAAAGTGTCCAATATAGAGGGGTGTCCAGGATATACGGGTGTCCAACTAGAGGGGTTTCACTGTATAACATTATTACTGCAAAAACTGATTACTTTACAGTTATCATAACGTAAAACCAGAAACTATTTTTCCTTCTATGCCGCTGAATGTATGAAAATAAAAGTTAATACACGAAACATTACATTTATGTCATGTGCCATTTTTTTTACGAACATCCTTTTCAAAACTATCGAATCCCTGCTAACAACAACGCAACAACCTATGAACGGCGGAAGGGATTTCCGTGAAATTAGGTACTAAGGAGTTTTTACAAAATTTGTTGATTCTTTCCAATTTTGGTGATCTGACAATAATAATGGCATCTCTGCGCACATTACATGAATATCTACCTACGTTTTTAACACCGAAGTGGCTGAGTGGGGAATCCCCAAACAAATAATTCAACTTGTCATTCACACAGGTCTACACTGGGGATTTCTCCAGAACTGGATAAAAATCAACAAAATTCGATTTTAGCTTCGTGTAAAGTTGAGGCAGTGCGAACTAACGTCATGTGTAGATCCACAATATCATACGTAAACAAAGACTCCATTACATATTCATATTATTTACTCAGTGCCAGGAACATATCAATATCATTAACACTGTCGAAAAATACCATACTGGAAACAAGATGATTTTCAATGCAACTCAACAATTATCGGAAACACACAAACTAAATATAAATACGTAAAATAAACATTTAGGTTACATCATCAGCAAAGTATACATAAAATCAGTTTAACTTTCTAGACGTCTCACTTCTAAGATAAACAGACTGCAGCTTTCACCGGACGGGATTATCCTTGTCACTTAGACCACAGACGATTACCACTGGACTCTGTCTTGAGACAACTCGAATCAATTCATAAGAGATTAAAAAAAACTCGACGCTGGATGTAATTGTCTGTATGTAATAACAAATAAACGGATTTTCAATAAATTTCTCACTGGGGAATTTTATTAATACTCCCTGGTAAATTTCAATATTTACTATAATCTAAAATCAATAACAGACACATTACATGAAGATCTGCACGCGGGTCTGCGCGATTTGACTGGCTGGGAAATCCCCACCTCTGGGGGCAGAGACAGATGTGTCTGGAACAACGATGGAATGATGATTCGCAGGGGGGAAAACCGAACAAAATGGAAGGAAAACTTACGCGAGTGCCACTTTGTCCATCAGGAATCCACAATTTTATGTTTCAATCAACGATACACATTCCAAAACATGGGTAGCTTAAAAATACCTTAAATGCTGAAAAACATCAATCCTTATACACAAAAACTAACAAATATGTATACACATATTTTAAGTTCTCTCTCTCTCCCTTTCCTTGGAACTGCAGAACAAGAAACCTTAGGATAGGACTTGAGCGTAAGGAAAACAGCCTACCCTCTCCACGGACTCAAAAACAGATGTAAAAATTCGGATCGCTGCTGACAAGTTTTCATTTCCAATACACATGCAAAAACCTTCCGCTTACAGTCATTAAAGAGACACAGTATCTGTCTCCATTAATTAATAGCGTGTTTATTGTGAGCTATCTACAAACTGAAACAAATGGTTCAGTAAACTGAAGAGATATACAGGCTATAAACCATCGTACCGATTGGTAAAGATTGCTCTTAGACGTTCTAGCACTGAGGCTCTTTCTTCAATGGAAATTTGAATTACAGATGAACCCAAAACGTGTCCTTTACATAACTGACAAATAAACGAAGCTACAGTGTCACGAAGATAAGACCGCATTGCATTGGAATGATCTGTAAGGTTCGTAAATGTTCCAGCATCCTAGTTAACGGGCACGCGGCGACAATGCGGCCGAAGCGTGAATATCGCCTCCACCTGCCGAGGTCAAGGCCACTCGTTAGAGACCTTCATGGCTAGCTGTTAGGCACAGAGTTAACTAAGAACTGAAAGGCGTCTGGCAAACTATACACTAGTTCCTCTCTAAATGCCTTTGACGATGGTCTTTTATTACTACTTTACTTGTTTTGGACTTCATCCATCGACTGTTTTTAAGTCTCAAAACATTTGACATCACAACGTTTCGAAGGACAAATGTTCCTTCGTCTTCAGGTAAGGAGGCCAACGCCTCGCGATCTAACACAGCAGGTGCCTTCGCCGTCTTACCTGAAGACGAAGGAACATTCACCCTTCGAAACGTTGTGATGTCAAAGGTTTAAAGATTTTTTTATAAATTTTAAAAAGCCTAAGTTGCGTAAATTCCGAAAGAAATAAAGTAGGACTTACTTCACATTAGTATCAATGCAGTTAAATGTGTAGCTAACTTTTAAAAAATGTTGTATTCTTTAGTTCTTTTTCTTTAATCTTCCACCTTCTCTGGTTCTTACTCTACTCCCACTCCTTTTCCAGGTCCACGGAGGTGTGTCCTTCCTGAGACGCTAATAGTCACTCACCTAATCGGATAATTATGCGCCTTTTATGGAATCAAACGTTCAAAATCGTGTTCACAGAAACCTGTCACCGATCCATATCCTGAGTCAGATGAGTCCAATCCACATACTTTAACCCTATTTCCCTTAGACAGATCTAAGTATTAACCTACAATCTACGCCAATGATCCCCTTGTGTTATATTTCAATATGGCTTTCGAACCAAAATTGTGTACGCATTTTTCACTTCTCCATTTTATCCTCCCTGATTTGATCATTCTAATAACACTATCTGATGAGGAGTACAAATTACAAATCACGGAGCTCCTCATTATGCAATTACAACATGTTCTGGGTTTTCTTTCGAATACATTTACTTCCATTTAAAGTAAGTCTTGAAACTAAAGAATAAACACTGTTAATCTCAATGCTGGACACTAAGTAACGCTGACCTTACAGCCACGATGCTTACAAACGTGTAGTCCTGTCAGTGCGAATATCCTTCCTGGACGTCAGAGCATTAAAATTAATGTGGACTATAATACGCTCGAACAACAAAATTAAGCTGGCATTACATATTACAGAATGTCATAACTTGAAGTAAACGTTACTGCAATGTAAACTGTTGTCTTCTGTGAGTTTTTACCGCGTCGTCGTCGTATCGCAGCCATGTTCAAGGTAGAAAAATGTTCACCGCTGTGAAAGCTTTAAAATATCACAAGGTTATTGCACCTTTCAGTACCTTAGTCAGTCATGGTCCTTCACACCAACAACTTGAATCAGCTTCGTTTCGTTTGCCTTAGGATCACTGCCATTACAGCAAAGCAACCAACGACTTTCATTTCAACCAAAACACAAGTGTGTAAAAATCCTTATAGTAGCTGTCACCAAACTGCATGTTTCAAGGCCACTGAAGGACTTCATACACGCGCACACAACTTTCTGCGCCAGCGTTGCTAGCTTTGCTGTGGTGAACGTTCTGAGTTGTCTTCACTAGAATGGGCTTCGATGTTCATGTTGCAACGCTGTACGATTATGATGTGACCTTGAAATATGCAATTTGATGGCGGCGACTGTAGCAAATATGCAGCCACCACCAATATTTGTAACCGTCTATTAACTTGACAGAAATACTTAAATGGACAAGACAGGTAATTTCTGCAAAGAACAATAAATTAAGTTAGTATGTCTCTGTTGAGTGCAAGTCTCGAGATGAATGTTAGGACATGTTTCTCCGGGAGGTGGGCTGTGAGGATGGTAAATGGATGGAGGTGGCTAAGGATCGTGGCCAGTGGCGGGCTTAGGTGTTGTCGGTTTTGAATCTGCGGGTGCTGCTACCAGGGAGTTAATTAGTTAAAGTTCTCTCCGTCTCCGCCAGTTACAATTCTACTCTAATCCTGGGTAAGCTCTTATTTTAGTGCCATAATCAGAATGGGAGGATAACATTAACACAGACGCCGGTAAAGTAGGGTGTGATGCAGGCGACTGAATCAGTCTGGCGGCTCAGGATAAAACCCAGTCATACTAAACGGCTATAGGGAGCCATTTAGCTTCCAACACGTAACGGAGCAATTTTCTTACAGATAAAACCGGTCGCGTAAGTCTGAAAGTTATGCGACAAGAGAATGCAACACATCTCTGTAACCTCCCGCCCAAAACTGCACTCCAGACCTGCAATGAAATGTACTACGTGACGGCTTAAACTGGAGATAATTTTTGGACATACGACCTTCCTATTTTCTTAAAAATCAGTAAAGTGGATGCCAATGTTGGCCTTCTGAGCTGTAACGTCGTGCTGACTTCTACCTCGATACCTATGTTTCGAATCACTATAATGCCTCTATCTTCAGGGTAACATTGTAACGCCATCAAGTTCACTGTCCTATGGAGCATAATGGCTCATTTCGTGAAGTCCACATAAGTAAATAAGAGAGATGGTGTTGTTTTCCTTTCAGCTAAACTGAGCAGAAGGATGTAATTTTGATCCACGCTGGAGGAGAGAAGTAGGTTTGCATGAGGGCAAGCAGGTTGGCTTGGGTTGGGTGACCTTCGTCAGCAACTATCTCTCTTCTTCATATGCTGTTTCACTCGGCTAGCTGGATAACTACCTTGACTTCCTCACGCGTCTTACTTCGTTTCGTGGTTGGTAACTAACTATACCGCCAAAAATATTCATTTAGAATTCACGCCAGTTCGTGCATGTCGAGACGACAGCCACAAAGCCTCGTCTAATAAATATTATTTAGAAACACCAACTGATTACAATTATCGTGTTGTGTTCTCAATGCTGATGCGTAATTTGGTTCTTGTATGGCCTATTTCAACAATACCTGTACCTTACAACCATCACGTTCGTGGTCGCTTGTTTGTTCTGAAGATTTCAAATTATTTATTTTTATTCAATTTACGATCTATTGACAGGACGGTTCGTAAATCTGTCACCACACAGAAGATATGGAGTGATTTCCTTATAATTCAATTGTATTCCTGTCTCTTACATGAAAAAACACGAGTAACTTTCATATTCGTATCCAAATATAATCAGATTATGTTTCGGTTTACGGATATTTATCAATGTAAAAGTGAAGTGTAATGAAATATTAGAATAACTGCTATTACTGCGATTATGAACACAGCTAAGATGACAAATTAAAAAAAAAAATGTCAATTTTCTTCCTCAGTCACAACCGTACTGTCATTCGTTAACAATTAAAATCCAAGATTGAAATTAGAAAATCAATGGACATATCTTTGTATCTAGGGTCTTTGGAAATTTAAAACGATTTCAAAAAATGATTTGGGAGTTTCAAGCATAAAACATCTGGGTATTAATAATGATTCCTACAGAGATTTATTTTTGATATTTCCTGAATTTTTATCGACGTCCATTCCCGTGATGACAGTACTTCCAACAATAGCCGCGTACTTTAATATAATTACATGGAACAATTAAGGAAATGACTTCATTTCCTCATCAAACGCCTACCGGCCATCACTCATATTTCCCAGTAATTCAAGTTTGCTTATGGTGAAGACAGACTTTTGAGAATCAGTGCAATAGTAGACACGCGATATCGAACCTCAGAAAAAATAACATCGTCACAGTAACATACAGACACGGGTACTGGAATTTAATTTCAACATGTTTCCGATATTTAAAATCCCAAAGATCTAAAAGGAATTCGTTATCCCAATTCTAAAATACTACGTATCACACCCATTTCTATCTCGATCCCTACTATGATCACACGACTGAAAAGTGCAGGGATTTTTTTTTTTAAATTTCATAATGGTTTCTGGTCTTCTAAAATGTTAGTATTTTCTGTGAAGAGTTTCGTAGTTTTATTCATTTTCTCGTGGTAAACATAGAGGTGGTAAGTTGATAAGAAAAATGTCTTATCTCTACAAATTCATAAACCACTGCCGAAATCAAGTGTTCCTGAAGAATATAAGCTCTAAGCTATCGGGGACTAGCAATTGTTTTTGACCAATTTCATCGGCTTCCTTGTGGACGCAGCGGCGGTGAGGAGAAGAATACATGCCCCCTATGAGCCCGAAGCCATCAGCATGCTGGCTTCTGATACTTACTGCGCGTTCTGGAATTTAGACCCCTATCTGAGAACACACATTCCTGTCACAAAAGGAAAAATAACAAAAACAATTGTGGCCGACAGTTAACAAAATATGTGCAAAGCAATGGGCTACTGGTGACAAGACGATGAAAAGCTGGAAATTTAGAACCTACGACTCAGTACCAATGCAGTACAGGGCAGGCCTATAACAAGAACTTCCTGCCTTGTGATTATTTGTATCATAAATAGACCAACAAGTACTGGGTAATATATTTTATCTTCAAGTTACTACAATATATTAAACACAAACCTGTCTGAAGCGGGGAAAAATGTTAAAAACTGTGGGATTCCGTTACAAACAGGTTTTACTGTAATATTCCTTCCCACATTGCACCATGTAGTCACCACGCATGCGTGGACTCGTGAGTTCCGATTCAGATGTACCGCCTACACACTTAAATACCACTCCCTCGTGTCACTAGGACGTAAGTCATAAAACAGACGATGATAAAATTCTGATCCAGAAAACTGGCTGTTTCGTATTCTGCGGTGAGAAAATTATACAAAAATTCTGGTCAAAATCTGAACACAAGAAACCACTTCGAAGAACTATGCCGGCAATGACAGGATAATATTAAAAAATAATGTGTCAGGTTGCTAAATAGATTCATTAATACGACTTTAAGGTCCAGTATTCTCCTGTTGTGACCAATGTACTGTACTTTCCGGTTCCATAAAAACCTTTTTTTTCATTCCTTCCCCGAACTGACGCACTATTAAATTCTTAAGGACTCTGTTCCTTGGACTGAGGGATTTGGTGTGAGAAAAACAATTGACTGCCGAAAAAATGCACATTTTTCCTTGTAAAACAGCACTGACTACCAACAGCCAATTCTGGGTGGTTGACGCGACGATAATGTATGCACAAAGATAAATTAGTGTACAAATATAATTAGGCCTAGCGGGTTTTCATACGAAATATTTTCCATTTCAAATACAGCACATTTTATGGGAGGATAATATTAAAATGGATGAGAATTTGGACTGGATTCATCTCACTCAGGATAGACTCCATAGGTGGACGCCTGTGTAAGCGACAAGCAGACTTTTTTTGGTTACTTGAGAGAGAATCCTTGAGTTCGTTCAGTGTAAATGAGATAAAACACAAGTCAGCCATTTCCGGTTGAGATTAAAAACTTATACTCCCCCAATGCAGTCAAACATTCGCCACTCTGCGAACCTAATCGATTACTTCGTTAGTGTTTTAGAACGGGGAATATGAACATTTTCAAGACCTGAGATAAATTCACCCTTTCTTATCGACTGACCGTAAGCCTATAAATGCTATTATATGGGCCTAAAATGCAGAGACAGGTTTACACATTATTCAATATTATCATCGAACAAAATCAGCAGTTAGTGGAATCGCTGCCTTTTCTAGAGAAATCTTCAAACATCAAGTCCAATTTCTATTCTTGTTGCAATTCGAACCGTCCAAGTGTCCATCAGTGACACTCGTCCCAGTTCTTCATTCTTCTTCTTTGGCTCCACAACCCAGTTGTGGGTCTTCGTCGCCTCCTTTTCGGAGGTTTCCTAGTCTTCAAAGTGTGCATTTGTGAGTAGCGAGTGACCAGCACACCGCCTCTGCACAATTTCTACTCAATCCTGATTTGACTGCTAGAGCAGAGACTTGGGTGACAAATGTTCGCTGAATTTTGCTTACGAAACATCTCGACTAGTTCTTCATTAGACATTCTTAATTAACCTGAACTAATTGCTTACAGCGTTAATTACTGCAAATATTGGCATTAACAAGATGAGTTTACGGATATTAGATAACTATTACTTGCCATGGAGCTGAATGCAGTGCTACAAAAAATGTATGAGGGCCACATACAAGACACATGCATGTCTCGAATAGAGTTCGATTCATAACGAATGATGACGTCACCAGAACCGCTGTATTGTACAGCAACAGTGTGCTATGAGGCAGCGCAGAGAAATGAAAACAGAAAATCATGTGTTTCCCATCACGGAAAGCTACTTGCAGCTGTTTTAAGAGACTGTTCTTGAGGACTGAAGTCTGCTTGACATTTGTCGCCGAACCGCTACAAAGCGTTCTTTTCAGGGGCGGAGGGGAGGGGAAGAAAATGTTAAGCTACATAGTTCGCGCGAGAAGTGCTGGCACTTGCGCAAAGGACTGATTTTGGTCGTATGAGATGGACCCGTCCGAAGCACGCGCTAGAGGGGTGTCAGCTTCAGTTGGTTTGTAGCTCTAGCAGTGTTTAGTTCGGTGCGACCCCCACTACTAATGAACTCCCCTCTCTCGGCTTATACACCGCGCATTTAGGTGTCACCACTACTCGCGCGACCTATAGCACATAAGAAGCAATAACCCAGTCCTTCCTTGTGTAATGTCACATGAGCACGTGCGGGTTAAGACGTGTGCTGCATTGCTAGCGGTTCACAAAATGCAGCGCAGTGTAGAGGTCACTGTATAAAAATAATACCGAGTGTCGAAATTAAAAGAGAAATTTTTTTTTCAGTTAACACTAAACATGCGCAGACAGACTTTATGCCGTCCTCCTCCATATTTCTTTTTCCATCTTCTCTTCCACTCTTTCCGTAACTTAGCTGAAGTTCGCAGTTATTTTACGTCAATGCACATTCGACCAAGGACGTTGATGTTAGGCGGTTAACTCTATTTTTTCATTAAAAATCATGGCTTCATTGTAAATTTCATACTTTACAGACAGCAAAACGACGAGGTCTGCCGATGACTTATTCCGAGTGTATGACAGGCGGCCTAACTGGTTACCTGGTGGTGCTCACACCGTGAATGCCAATGAAGGCCACGCAGAATTATTACGAGCAAAGTTTTGACGTAGCTGTCCCCCAAGTTTTATGTCTGAATTCAACATAATCCTCTTAGTGTGTACTTTCAGGCTCGACTAATGACATGGGTTGGGCAGGAAGGTAAAAGGCCTGAGATAGTTGCAGGTGAACACATTCATACAAGTTTCAATTACGAAAAAGATTTTGGTGATAATTCGTAACTTTGACCATCATAATTACACTGTCTCACAGCCAATCAAGATTTGATGGAAATATGGTTTTTTTTTTTGGTTTTTTTTTTTTGCTTACTTCAATAGACACTTCAGAACAAAAGGTATCTGGAACTGGTAAACTGAAAGGACGATAATTTTATACAAAACATATGAGCCGAGTTATATGATGTATTGTTTATTTTCAACTTCTCAGCCTTGTATTCCACTCCAATAACAGATATAACAATTAAACATTTCTCTAAGTCTTCTTTGTATTTAGTTTAAATTTATAACATTTTGTACAAAATAACATTTTTTTAAAAAATAATGATGCTCTATTCGAGTTTTGCTTTTCGGACATGACTTCACGCTGAAATTTAATTTTTTCCACAAAGAACAAGGAACGTCTAAAAACTATGATAGCAGCAATATAATTGTTTAAATTTGTGCTGTTTATGGTAGATATTCCCCTGAGGATAAAGAGACCATAAGGCCGTACTATCTGAAGGCTAAACGCAACTTACTGTATTAATTCCCACGTTAACTGTTACTTTGTCGTTAAAACTTTGGAAAAATTATACAATTTAACAATATCTTCATATTCACTGCCTTAATAAACCTGAAATCTCACTTAAAAACAGCGATTATGTAGTTCTGAATTAAAACACGACTTCCAAGCTGTCTAAAACCCAAACAAAAATCAAACATTTGTTGGGGGCATAAATCTAATTGTATGTTAATGTGGTTTGCCTTACAACAGCGCCCTTGTGGAAGATTAACAAAAAAAAATATACTGTGGGAGGAGGGGTCACATTGAATTTACCATGAATGAAGTCTACGCACTTTCTAACTTGCGCCTTGCCTTGAAAACACGTATTGATATTCCATTTTCGATTCAAACACGCGTAAACTGTTTACACATAATGATTCATTTAAACAATGTCCTCCAACGAGGCCAACTGGTCATGTTGCGGAGGTTGAAATCAATGTAATAAAGTTTGCAACTGTTAAACTTCTGTTTCTGAGAATTACGTAGGAGATCCGAACTAGACAGTTAGTGCAAATTTATTTTATGTAACATCAACAGTCAAGAGAGTATGTTCCTGCTTTAACAAACTATACCGACTGCTCAACAATTACATATCAAATATGGTTGAGGTAAAATTTCTGCCTAAAAACCTGTTTTATTCAATTGCAAGATTCAGAAACTGTATTCAAAATTATTTGCATTAAACAAATTGACAAGCAGATCAACTTTATAAAATCAATTACTCCTAGATAAACGCAAAACTTTCGGAGAAATATTCTGTTTCCAACTTCAGCCCTGAACACAAAGCCAGTATGCCTCTACGAAACGTTGGTATCTGCCTATGAGTCCACATGGCGTCACAGCCCAGAAAACAACATCATTATCTCACTAATGACTGATGTTATTGAAAAATATTACTGGGTAATATGTGAACCTGTTCGAAATAATGTGTCTGATTTAGAAGCGTTCATAATAAACTGTCATGGCGTTTCAATAAATTGACTTTATTATAACTCCGAGGCCCGCAAGTCGATTAATAAAGAATGGATAGGTCTGGCAAAGGTTGAGAACCCTTGATTTAGCTCAATGTTGAATAATTTAACCAGTTCGAGGTCTAACTGTCTGATAAACTTGAAAATGAAAATAAAGACTGAAGTTGACTGCCTCTATTTCGCCAAACCACGCATATCCTACCACAAAACATCACAAAACTACCCTACTCCTAACTTCCAAGATTCGAATCAAGTACCGCCTAAGTAACAAGTCAACTTAAGTAACCATCGTCAAGAAACAATTTCCATTAGTAGGCCCAGGTTATAAAAATGTTGAAAAAATCCTATTTCTCCCTACCCAAACTTTTGTTCCGCTACGCCAATAAACATTTCCTCCACTTCTGAAGACAATCGTTGAAACAACTTCTAATGAATGCTTTCCTTTGACAAACGCCCTGAACAGCTCATACGCTTCAACTAAATACAAACAAACTTAACGGAGTGTTCAAAGCATTCAAATTAAACACCGTCTCTGCAATGCGTGTCTTCGCCTGACCACTGAGCGTGGCCTACAGTACATCTTTTAATGGTTCTTGTACCGGAAATGCAGCAATGCAACGAAGGCCTTCGACCAGAAAATAAAGTTCATCCCACATAAAACACGAAAGGGCTAACCTATTTGGAGGCTACCAGAAGACAATGTTAAATTAACCTTGTAAAAAAGACGGAGGCCAGATGGATTTTGTTTTAAACAATTGACAGTGCGGCGGACAAATCAGCTTGCCTTGAACACAGACTGGTCGAAAGACCAACATTTCAACATACAATTAATTTATATGTTAAATTACTAACAGGTAAGGCACAAACATCTAAAAATAGTATTAAAATATATTGAAATTGTCCGTCAATCACAATAAATTAATATAAGATAATTAAATGGTTAAAATATCATCCTTTGTTCCGTATCGAGTACTCGATTTACATATGGAGTACTCGATACGGAACAAAGGATAATATTTTAACCATTTAATTATCTTATATTAATTTATTGTGATTGACGGACAATTTTAATATATTTCAATACTATTTTTAAATAAAATCACAATATGACGCACCTACAATATCTTATAAACATCTAAATAAACCGTGTAAGGCGGGGAAACATACAAAATACCTTACATTCTCCAGATACGATACTGAAGCCAAAGAAACATGATCGTTTAATAAATAAATCGTGCCGCAGTCACAGACTTGTTTTCCTTGTTCTCAGGTGTTCAAACAATTCTTCAAATCGTAGCCATGAAAATAAATCAGCAACTCCAATGAGAAAGGTGTCATTATTTGTATTCGTAACTGCGCCATAAATAAACCTGTTATGTTGGATCGATCAGAGCTGCTTCGAGAAGTCGCTGAATCGCCCTTTCCTTCACTGTATCGATCAGAACGACTATCACCGGTTTCAATCGACTCTTTGCAAGATCGTCCGGACTCTTTATTTCATAGTACGTTGATACCGCCAACGGTGGTCTAGTAATACTGGGGTCCCGGGTTCGATTCCCGGCGGTGCTCAGATTTACAACTTGTGTTGGGCAAGGCCGTGGTCCAGGCATCACGGAGTTTTCCATCATCATTTCACAAAAAGGGGGTCACAGCAGGAGCGTTAAATGTCGCGGTACCGGTCGAACCCATGTACTGATGGGTCGTGAATCCTGCTAACCATGCTGAATGTTATGCAACATCAACGTCAAACGATTTTAAGACGGCTACAGGAACTTAAAATGGTTATTTGTTCATGAACTCTGATGTGAAGAAGATATGTTCAAGAAATTACTTTTGACACTTCCATAAACCGAGGTCACAAGAGATCAACTGGCGACAATATGGGGGGGGGGGGGGGGGGGGGGGGTTAGCGCTATCGAGGAGAATCCTTAACCTGTGATCGCGATGGAATTCAAAACGCTACAGAACACAGTTGTACAATTTGTATTGGAACAAATATTATGCATCTTACTGTATTATATTTCTGGCTGTGGTATTTTCTTTTTCGTTACACCAATGGTTTGTCCGCAATAAATTTTCATTTTTCGATAAATAATTATGAAACAATCCGTATAAAAACAAACGCCAAAGTTTCACCCACCTCACACATCCATGCGCCCGCAATGCTGTTATTACCGATTATAAAAATTAAAAACACGAAGTTAGAGTGACATCCAACAGCAACGTTTATACAAAGTTTCCCAAAAATCGACAAACTGATTCAAAAGGTGACAACGAACGACAAAATAGCATACGTACAGACACGAATGGTGATCTCTTAAGTCTGTTTCTTCAGGGGGAAAAAAATTAGGCTGAAAACTGCATGATTTTGTGTTTCTGATCTGAATGTCAGCTCACTGGCCTCTGCCCCATAAATATATGCCTCTGGAATCCAGTGGTGACCCCCCACGGCAGCATTTGCCGTTACCGACCATTTCAAGGTCGAGTTCGGAGTCACTTTGGAGCTGGGATATTACATGCAGCACAGTTGGCAGATGAAGCAACACTTGAACCACTTCGCCACTTCATTTCAAATTACTTAGCTACTCAAACAGATAAGAGGCAAGAAGCAATTCATCATGCAAAGAATGCTGATCAAGAATGATCCCAGCTGATGGAAACCAACAGTAAAGCTTCTTCGATATTCTTATTTTTTACACAAAAAATTACACAGACACTCATTAAGAAACTCTGAAATGTGCATAAGGTTCATCGATATGCATAGTCATCTTCTTCTTCTGTACCAACAAGAACAGGGCCTCCAGGACTCGTTTCTAGACCCAATGCTGGTCTAACCATCTCCTCTCCCCACGCTTTACGTCTATAATAATATGAAACATTGGAATATCTAGCATTATCCATTATCGACATATGGTATCTTCAATTCAGTTTGTATCTTTCATTATCTTCCGCTAATGTGTAGTGAATTAACTATATGAAGATTCATAGCAGTCTACTAAGAGACTAAACAAATTTTAGCAGCGAGTCATGTATAAGGATCAGATACTAATAACGTTCATTGCACGCCATAAAATAAATCGGTTTCGTCTTAATCATTTTAGCAGACTACGCCTACAAGCTACTAACGACAATACTCAAGGATGGAGTTAATGCTTAATGCAAAATGCTAGTAAAAAAATTTTTAAAGTCAGATTCAGAAAATGAACACGAAACTTGAAACCCAAATTATTTGTGCCTCTATTTATTTGTTTACAGAGAGACGGGGGCACAAAAATGTATCTCAATGTAACTTTTTTATTCGGCGGTTCAGTATCGCATAAAATACGTTAAAGTTATATTGTATGAATATTAGGTTCAGATAAAACGGTATTTATAGAACCAAAATTGTACCTATAGAACGCCCAAGACTTGAAACAATCTTTATAATAGGCCTTTGAGACTTCTGATCAGATCATAAAATAATAGTCGGAACTCTAAACCGTTTTAACCGCGTACGTTACTTGTTATGTCCAAGCTGTAGTAAATTCATACATTGTAACACAGGTCATGACAAATTCCAGATACATGAAAATAAAAGTGCTCTGTCGACCGAGTTTCCTTTCGGATATCCGTCCTTCCACAACTTCCTGTTCGTGGGCAGCTTAAAATGGTTAACTTGTTGAATTTCCAGACAACTTCATTCGGCCTGTGTTTATTTTAAATATTTTATTTGAATAAAACTCCAACTTTACACGGTTAATGAACTGTTGTCGTTTCAACTACAAGCAAACCCGAACCCTGGTCTTACCTGCAACATCCCATTTCTTAACAGGACATCACAGGAAGGTACAGAATACGCGAGAGAGTACAATTATAAACACGTGGAATTTTCGTAGCGGTTCAAATGTGAACTACAGGCCGTCACGATCCACAAAACTACAACCTACAACAGAACTGTCAACCCATATTAAAATACGATTTAATAGCCACAAAGTCAGGAAACCCGAATCCCACAAAATAAACGGAAATGTCATGAACCCAAACATCAATTTCTTTTGACGGACGTTTCCGAATACCAACTGCCTCAGTTGATACGGATAAAAACAGAAGCCAGGAATCCCAGCAGGGCAGTTAAAGCCAACATAAAAAAGAACTGTTGAAATCTACTACAGAACTTCTATTAATCTTTAGATGAATACTGAGATTAGTATGAGCTCTGCTGTTTCTGCCTCAATTTCATATCCAAAGAAGCCTGAGGGCTCTTCTGAGAGCCGCCAGCTTCTAGTTCAACCGTTCGCCTCAAGGTCCGACCGTGCTTTAGTTCCGAAATGGTGGTGTGTACGCAGGAGTGTCTACCGGATGCATTTCTTTCATGCTCCCCAGACAAGCAAGTCGGCAAGAAAGTAATCGAAAGTGGAAAGTGTGGGAATTAACTTGTCTAATTACAGTTTCCTAAACCCAACTTAATGAGAAAGTAGAATATCACGGCGCGCACTTTCTACTACGCAATTATATTTGGAAAAAAAAATACAACTTAGAACTCTTTGGGGCCTCCAGCAAATAAAAAAGTTGTGGACTTTTCACTTTTATTATACAAAAACAATAATATTTTCTTACGTCGACGAAATAAAAATAAAACATTGAAGAAAGCTAGTTTAAATGTGAAGTCATGGTCACAGGACGCCAAAAACAGTCCGCAACGGATATAACGTAAGAACCTGGCACTTTCTACATCCGTTTAGAGTTCATCAACCGGCAATACGATGAACTTTAACGTCACATAACAATATGAGATATTACGATAACCAAACAGCCACAGTACGTACTTGGTTATGGAAACTCCTTGCTGTGTCTTCTCACCCACACGACTCCACGGCCTTAAAGTTTTCCAGACTGAAAGGTTCTCAACAATAACTAGAGATGGATGGGATTGGATTGGATGGCATGCTAAGGTTTTATGTTATTTTCCACCCTCTAACCCCCGTTCAGAACGACCCTTGGGTCCTGTGACAACACCGAGGATTTTCCACCAGACGAAAACGGCCGAAATGACATCCATCTAACTCCATCCTCCCGCCATCCTTAAAGACGCATGATAATATTATCTACACAGCAGGTCTTAAAATGGTGGGAAAAAAGCACAATATATTAATGATACTGGTTTCGGGATTCAAACTTAAGACTGCGAATAACACACGTAAATAAGATGGCTGAATTCTGGGGTGTAGCGCCGTGTAATCTGAGGTCCTTGCTGCTTCCATCACCAGGGCGATCGCCATCGTCGGACGCACCGCCGTAAAAACCTCAAATCCTACTTAACACAGGTAACGGTGAGATGTTAGGATCCACAGTAAATCGTAATTAATTCAACAGGAAAACGAATACTCCAATAGTGAAGTTTAACAATCGTATAGGAATGAAAACAAGAAAGTGGCATTGTGGATACGATTCCTTAATTCCACCAGACAGATTCTGAAAAATTACCGCAAAAAAGGTAATTACTGCTTCTAAGCCACTCCTTACAATTTACATTTCATACTTAAGCCAAGTCCCTTCAGCCTCTCCATAAATCACTCATGCAAATAAAAAAATACAAAGTTCTTACACGCACATCAAAACGATGATAGTTTCAGTCGTGTGTGAAACGTGAGCACGTTAAATGTGTGTATTACAGGATTCCAAAACAGGGAAGTGAAAGCCCTTTCTTCTCGTTACGACTGTGGACTTCGTTTCAAATAATATAATAATCCGTGGCGTATGAGCCCTCTGAGAGCCTAAAGGTACAATTTGGCTGCACGCGACAGAGACAAGCGACCGAGGGAGGCGACAGAGACGGGAGACGGACACATCGCAGCTTGTCGCCACACACTTTTAAGGTGACGACCGAGACATGCTGCAAAGTGTTTGTTTTCTTTGTTTTGTTGAGACATACGTGCACATATTCTGTGAAAAATGAATACACAAATGCTTCTAAAAAGGTTACTCGAAGAATTAGAAGACGATGATGTGTTGCTGTGTTATTTGTTGCGAAAGAAACAAAGAAAACCTATGAGTTCAATATTCAAAACCAGACGTGAAGAAGGATCTTTCTGTCTGTTAATAAAGAATCATTTATCATTAGAAGAAGATAATTTCAGGAGTTATTTCAGATTGAATCATAAGCAGTTTGGTTACGTACTGACGTGCTGCCTGAGCCCGTCGCGAGACACTCCTGGTCCGAGAGCGGTCTCCTGTGCTTTGTCTCTGACGCCTGTCTCTGTCGCCTGTCTTTGTCTCGCGCTCGTAATTGTACTTCATACGATTGTACAGAGAGCAGACAGGAAGCGACCAGTCTCGGTCTCGTAACTCTGTCGCCTGCCTCGGTCGCTTGTCTCTGTCGCGTGCAGCCAAATTGTACCTTAAGCCGACTAACTTGACTGCTGGCCTCACGTTCACATGCCTAAGCAGAGGTGAACGATCATCCAACCAGATACAGAGTGACGTGTGGTCAGCACGACGAACCCCCAGTCATTCCTAGTTTTCCTGACCGGATTACGCTACTCATTGTAGCTCCCCAATTTCCTCACGATGCTGGGTTGGCACCGGTCCCATACACCGGTCGAAAATCTCATGAGAAATTTCTTTCCCCGCGACTCGAACCAGCGCGCATTCCGTATCGCCGGTCCGAAGCATAGACAACGTTCACGTCTACCCTGTTCCATTCTCGGCCGTTACCAGCTACCCTGGCTTGGTTTTATATAATTTCTTTATCGGTCACTCAGAATAATACATTGATAGTGACGTAACAGCGTATATATAATTTATAAGGCATACCTCGTTTTATTGCGCTTCGCAGATATTGCGTTCTTTTACAAATTGAAAGTTTGTGGCAACCCTGCGTCGAGCAAGTCTATCGGCGCCATTTTTCCAACAGCATGTGCTCACTTCGAGTCTCTGTGTCACATTTTGGTAATTCTATTGCACACTTAATAGACTACAGTATAGTGTAAACATAACTTTTATATGCACTGGGAAACCAAAAAGATTCGTGTGACTCGCTTTATTGCGGCGGTCTGGAACCGAATCCGAAATATCTCCGAGGTATGCCTGTACTATAGCGACATCTTTCTGGAGCAAAAGGATATAATTCGCAGTCCGGTAAGCGTAGTTACGCCAAGATTTGACGGACGCTGATCTTAACGAAATTATATCAAATCAATAATTTATATAACACAACTATTTTACCATATAATCTAAAATAAAGGAATATGTAACTTCGATTTCGAAAATCTAAGATCAAGAATGACATTTCTAGCAACTTTTGTCGGAAGCGCTGATGTTAAGAATCTTATCTCGAGGGCAGGAAATAATTATTTTTACGGAGTACTGCGGTGTAAGTAAAAAAAATACAGAAATTGTAAAGTAGCTTCCCAGGCAAGAATGGAAGTAATTATGGTCAGGCGATGTTGTGTATTGAGGGGGAGTGGGGAGGGGTAGAAACATGGGGGAGCACGGAATATGATTGCGGTCGAGAACGAATCTTTTGACGGAGAAACGGGCGGGTACTTCAGACCAAGAGGATGTGCGGCGTACAGACGGAACTACATAATGTGGAAGCCAGGAACGGATGAGGGCAAGAGTGTCTGTAGTGTCGTGCAAAAGTGAGGTATGTGCCGAAGAACGCACACAGCTAATGTTATGAGACATGTTTCCAAGGCGGTGAAATTTTAATTATGGCAGACCCGGCTTTTAACTTCTCAATGTTGTTTACATCATGGATATATTAAAATATTTGCTTGTATTTCATAAGACATACGTAATAATCCGTTCCCGTTGCTTGTATATTTCGTTTCTGGCAGTAAAAATGTTATTTTTAGGTGAGTTTGAAACCTAACCCCAATTATAATATTGCGCTTATGGGAAATAGCAACTCGCTTTAAGAACTTTCTCCAGGAACGCAACTACTCGTAAACAAAATAACTGCAGAATTGTTAAAAAAAAGCAGTGAAATATTTAAAAAAGATCAGATCGTAAGAAAAACTTATTCCTGGACTTCCCCTGGCTTCATTGAGCGACGTTTCGTCCTTTAATTTGCGTTTTTGTTAACACGTGTTCGATTTTGTGCGGAAGGCTTAGGATGGGCCTGTTCGCCTTTGTATGACGAACCAGGCGAGGGGTATGTGGTTTATTACAAAAGTTTGTATTAGCGAAATTTCGTAATACAATGACTGACTGTGTGTTTCTCCAAAATGTTGGTAACCACCTACAAGACCATCTGGCCTCATTACCCAGAAGACCAGATTCATGACTTCACTGACTGAATCTCAGGTCACACAACGTTGTCAATTCATCTCCGTAGCATCGAATGAAAAATTTATAATCAACAGTGACTAGTTAAGGATCTGGAAGGATACTCGAGGCTCGACTGAAGTACTGCCCGGCTTCGCTGCAGTAACTGAGGAAAACCTCGGTCAGGATAATTAGCTGTTCGTCCGATAGTCCAGCTTTGTGCCTACAAGTTACATAAACGTTAGACGTGTGTTGTTTCTACTGTCTATACGCTAAATAGGCCTCACTTTCTTACACGCATAATCTCGAGGTAAAGCTACTAATAAGCAAACCAGCAGAAGAGATGTTGTTGGTGTACTGTTGTTTTGGTAACTAGAATTTCTAAATGAAAATTAAATTCCTATATCAAAGAAAACCACTTCGTTGCCATTACAAAGATAAGCTCGTTGACGCTCTGCAAGTAAAAAATACGACCAGTTACATAAAAGACTGTGTTGATGTAGTCGCTAAATTTGTCCGATTAAAATAAAACAAGAAATGGATCTACGACCTATCTGAATTCACCAATACAAAATTGTATGAAAATTTATTCAGCCCTTCTCGAGTTTTTACATGCGGAAGGACAGACAGACAGCTATTTTTATTATGTGTACAGCAGGATTTCGAAGGCGACTAGAAAGACGTACGACATGAAAATTAACTATTATCCAAATCAAGCTATGCGCCTTCTTTGATCTGAAAAATCGAAAAGGTCAGACCAACACCAGGCAGTCGACGATCTTCGAGCTAAGACGGAACTCCGTCTCTGCCATCATATTCTCCAGTCAAGTCATGCATGGCGAATATTGGATTCAATGAGAAGAATGTCAGATCGTGTGTATCATTATGGGCGGGATGAAAATGAATCTTCCAGACTTTATAATGGTGTGTTTCTCAGCTGATGGGCGCGTCCTTTTGTAGGGGTACGAGCAATGGTTATCACTACGAGTGACTGTCAAGTAGATACGTACGACGCCAAAGAAAACAAAAGAAGGTTCGCCTCATTCACAGGTCGCATTTTCAATGGCAGTGGTTGAATACGTATCACGTGACATCTTCCAAGTTCCTCTGCATGCGAGCTTTAGATTTTATGATAAAACGGTTTCAGCCATGACGTACTAAAAAATATCACCTCGAGGTATCAAAACTTCATATTAATCTTTGGAATGACGACAAATTTTGTGGTGGAATGATTTGCGAACGTTTCGGTAAAAAGAACACTATAATGGTCTTGAAACGTCTGCAGATCTACTCAACACAGCAAGTTATCACCCTACAAGATGAGTACAATGGTCTAAAACAACTGGAATTATTTTTCTTTTCCGAGAGAGTTAAAATCAATTAATAAATTTAAACGTTACTACAGCCATCACACTATTAACAGATAAATTAAAAGTTTAATTAGATTCCGTGAGTATCTTTCATCAAGTTTAGGTTTAAAATATCAAAATATTTCAATTCCTGATAATTTATCTTAATAAAATATATATGTTTTCCCCATCGAACAAAAACGAATACACTATACAGACAAAAAAATATCGATACAAAAAACCTTAAGCAATATAGCCTGTCTCCGGGCCAAAATTTGAACCCTGGACATAAAAAATTCAAATATCTACCAGGGGTCTATCCCGATTGAGTTTATGTCGTGGTCTTTCTCAGGCCCTGTTGGCAAACGCCGTGATGATACCTTAAATTAGGCCACGACCACTTCCATACATATCCTATCCAATCCATTATTCATGTAAGTGTTCTATCATCAGAAAAATTGACAGCAGAGTTGAAAAATCCTGTAAAGAATAAGTACGACCCATGCACATCGCAACTCGAGGGCGTAAGAGCTCCCATGCCTTGCTCCTGGGAAGTACGAGTGGTGCCTTACACCGGTCTTCCTCGTAAGAGAATCGTGGATTATTACGTAGTAATGATGGGAAATGACGGGAGTAATAACGAAAAAATTACACAACACAAGATAAAACAATGCCGATGGAGGGAGAACGGATGGGAATCAAAAGAATAAGGTAGAAGAAACGGTGACGAACAAAATTATGTCTGGCGAGGACAATAGGTCACGCCACAGACAGCAGCCTCACGCACAGACACCCAAGACGACGTCTAGAGAATTATCTGGGTTGTCATTCGCCGACTGCGGTCGGCGGTAAACCAAACAACCAGACAACAACACAACACTTCGCCTAGTCGCCCCGCCTCGTTCAGAAGAACCGAAATTCATGGCACGACGCGTCTGATTCTTTCAACAAGGCGAAACAAATCCTGGCGGTCCGCCGGCAGATTCTGAATTATTTAACGACGATGTAACACCTCTTTAGTATAGGTTCTGAGGTCAAATAATAATACCAACTGAACTCTTAGGTAGTAGACTTCGAGGTTAACAAAATATGAGGCAAATACTTTAATAAACCAAACAAATAAACGAATACGGAGTATAAAAATAATATAAAAGAAATCTAAAAACTGTAATGCTCTGAAACGGTGCAGTGTACACAGGCTACATAAATTTTTAGGTTACTTAACGACACTTATTCAACTGGTGCCCGATGTTCCAACAGGTTACCTTCGGAATGCAAGTCAGACACAATGCCACTACGATACTCTCGTTAATAAACGGGATCCTGTAACACAAGTTCAGATTGCGTGGATCTTTGCTTCAACGCAATCACGCCATATAACAATATGACACACAGGTACAAGGACGTAAATAAGCGTGTTTTAATTTCTCATATTTAAAACATGGCCTGTTTTAATCCAGTGCCAAATACTACAAAGAGTTATAGTAAGAAATTCTAGACCTAAATGATTGTTTCAGAAAATATACAATATTTAAATTAACTATGTAAATTAACTTATAGTTAGACTCGAATATTCAAAGCCACCAATTCCAAAATATCCGCTATTTACACATGACACCGAACTCGTTTCACACATTTCCAACCCTAACAATTTATTCCCTAAGATTCATCCTAATATTCTCCTTCTATTTTCTCCTTTGTCTTCTAATTGTGTGATGGAAGTCGAGGGTAATATTCTGACGAAAATGTCTTGGTCAACTAAGCGACTATCAGCTCCTCAGGAGGACTTCGCCCCGTGAAGCCAGTAAGCCTACGTCCCGGTTAAGCATAAACGCAGTTCATGTAACACATTAACACAGACTGTAGCCCCAAGAAAACGCAATCTTACGGTGTCGGTCGCGCTTTGAACAGACGAAGATAAATGAATTGAATTTCGAAGGCGAAGGAAAAGTGTAAGAAATCTAGTAACAACCGCCAACAGTCATTTGTTTTTCCTTGCTTAATTCTGTTATTCAAGCAACGTCTTCAATTCCGTACTGTCTAACTGTGAAACTGTTAACCGTATCTTTCTTCGCGATGATTTAGCATAATTCCATCTCAGAACAAACGAACAGAAAAATATAATCCATTAAGATTTGTAACAGTATTGATATTTGCATGGTGATTCATTCATCAACTGTACGTATGGTACCGAACTATACTTGAGCCGATTATTCGAATGGACAGCAAATTTTCCCTGAAATACGTCAGCTATTAACGTACGCCGACATTAAATAATATTACACTTCTGAAGTTCGTTTGGTCTCAATGTTGTTTACAGCCTTTGCATCAATGGCAGTACAGTCAGTGTTTTGGACATAATTCAAAACCATTAAATAACGTACATAAATTCGTTATAATAACGTTTAAGATATTAATTTCAATACATGGAACGCAGATTTGATTTGCTGATGGAATTTAATCCAAAAGTGCATTATGTATGTCTTTTTAGGTCAATTAGTCTATTTGAAATTTAAACAAACAGATTACACCCTAATGGTAACAAGAAACAGTAACATTTTGGCTTATCACTGTATACCCTAAAATCTGCCTAAACTGTTACCCAATCCTTGCAGTTTGTTCCTATCAACGAGGCAAACTGTTCGGATGTAACTACTGATCAATGTTAACAGAACAATTAATTAAAAACTGACGAGGATTAGTAGAAAGTGGCAGTAACATGTATTATCACAGCGGGGCCAAGGAAAACCACGTGAAGCCTCAGAGACAGTGGTCGTCTAGGGGGGAAAATAACCTTGATAGTCATGCTGACAGTAGCGGTACAGTGACTTGCTTCTTTATCCTCTGCCTGGTTACTCGTTTCACAGAGTCAGTTGTAATTTATTTTACTTGTTCAATATGTAGACTTGGTTAGGCAAACGTTCACTGATATTTAACTTTCCTCGATCTATAATTAGTACAAATATTTGTCGACAATTTAGCCAGCAAATTTGTGTCAAGTCTGTTCGTAAATATGTCATGAAACAGACAAGGGCTCACACCGTAGACATCGTCACAACGAGATACCACGAGACCGTACTGCAACACCGCGTCATAACAAGGCATCAGGGAGCCATGTCGTAATACTGCGACATAAAGAGTTATCGGGAGGTCCTTTCCGTAACAACGCAAAACCTACATTTTCTTGAGGCACAGACAAATTAATATACGTCTTTCTTCACAACTTGAATTCGACTGTGTACATTAAAGAAGACATGAAAATCTCCCGGTAAAAACAGTTCAAAGCACAAATTTATTTTTGAAGCAAAAACTACACATGAACGCCTAAAATATTTAAAACTGATGTACAAATTCAGTTATGTGTGTGGACGGAAGCCTGATATCATGGGAAGTACAGCCTATAACAAAATGTATTAAAACTTACATTTAAAATTGCTTTTTTTAATGACACAAAGGTATCCCATACCACAAAACTATTTGCTCTGGCGAAATGGGATATGGTTGTGAGTGATATCAGGTTCGGTACCCACTCCATACAAAACTTCGTGGGTTCCTGGAAATTATAAGAGATAACAATTACCACAGACTCAATCATGGCCACCCAGGCTGGGACAGCGTGTCTTCTAGTACAGACTAATTTGTACCTGTGACTTAGCTAAACACGACTCACGACGGGGCACAGATCAAAGTTTTTCTTCCATTGACCACCAAGCAAAAAGTGTCGAAAACGTTACTTATCCAGGCAGCAAATTGTTCAGGGTCTAGTCTACTTTTTATGTTCATTACGTAATAATACACGCTGAAAGGAGAAATTCTATAAAAAGTGTTCAGAGACCTTAACTGATGCTTCTTCTGGGTCAAATGCACTGTTGTTCTTCCTGTCACCACGCGACAAGCACGGACTTCCAATAAACGACAATAAACTAAAAACAATACTGTGAAATTCTACAAAGAAAGGAGTTCTTATATTAATAGTTCACTTCACCGCGCACTATAAGATGACTCTTTTCCTCAAATGAGCGTATAATTCAGCGTGTCGTTTTATACTGCACATTTGAATTATGATTTATAATGGCACCGCAAAGTCCGGAATTATTCAAAGTCCGTTGTCCGGATCACGCTAGGTACAAAGCGTTTTAGTAAAATGAAGAAATAATGCGGGTGAAATTTGTCAAATGATAATATTAATTACCCCATTTAACTACTAGTGAAACAGCTGCTTTCCAAAAGACCATGAGGATGGCAACCACTGGACTCGCGTGTACAAACTCAAGTCACGCTTTTTAAGTCCAGAAAGCACTTGCTACAAAGCTGTAGTCACACTTTTACTATTTAACACTTCATCTACATCACTGCTTGTAAACAATCAGTTTCCATTTTAATGGTCGACATGACAACCAAAAGGAGAAGGCAGACTTTCGTTTTTACGCACATAATTTAACTAATGAGTATACGAATTGTCGACTGATACTTATCTATTCAGTAAAAGCTATCCGGAACCAAAGCAGGATTAAACGGGTATATATATATATAATCGGGATTTTTTTCTGTTCCTAAGAATACAGGAAGATATAATGTAGAATTACCTCTAAAAATTTTGAACGAAATTCGGAAAATTATTCCTATACTGTGGTTTTCCGGGTATCCTAAAATTGAAGACAACAGGTTCCTCCGAAACGTCGGAAACTGCATGGCTTCATGGCCCAAATTTCTGCCATGGACACCTCTAACCTCACACAGAACAGGAATTTTTGGAATATAAAATATGCATACAAACAAAACTATTTACATCAAATCTAAAACTTCTTGACGATGGTGAAGAGTCAATTGAATAAAACTTTTCTTGGATATTATCCATCGTCTAGTAAATATAAAACGTAAAACGACGTTTCGGATATGGGACTCTATCTCCGTCTTCAGGTTCCTACACAGTTGGGCCCACTAGATAGAGCTAATCCCTATCTCCGGAGATAGACGATGGATAATATCCAAGAAAATTTGTATTCAAAACTATTTAC
Organism: Zootermopsis nevadensis; assembly: GCF_977971745.1. Lineage (NCBI taxonomy): Eukaryota > Metazoa > Arthropoda > Insecta > Blattodea > Termopsidae > Zootermopsis > Zootermopsis nevadensis. Next base: position 4,673,677 of record NW_028259151.1, on the reverse strand, counting down.
ACTATGAAGGACACTCATGCCATGCCGAGTAGAAAAAAACATTTCCGGATACAGGAATTGTCGTGACAAGTTCTCATCGAGCGACAAAACAGTTAAATACCAGATTTCAATCAGAGAATCATCTGCAACAACGGGGTACAGCTCCAGAAATAAATATTGCCACTGGTTTCGTCATTTTCTGCGTGAAGAAGTTCGTGTGTAGTAGACAGGGTTATGTTTTAAACAAAACGACAGTTAGACTCAACCGAGATTCAAAATGTACGCATCCATTACACAGCAATGCCAGGTGATAAACAAGTTCCGGAAGTCTACAAATAAAGATAAAGTCTCATGCTACGTAAATATATTTTCGCAGCCTACATTTTACGCAGGAAAACTAGAAAATCTGTACAGTACTTGATCGGTTCTTGTTAACTTAAGCACCATCGCCCAAGACAAAGATATTCAGAAAGGATAAAAGTAGCTACAAACAGATCAATTGTTAAGTGTCAATCATTCAGTAACGTTGAATAATTCTCAACATTCGACACCGGTCATCCTCGAAAACCGAAGTTGCATATTAAACCCCATCAGCGAAAACCTGAGGACTAAAATGAATAATTATTAACTTTAACTTCCATTTATCAAGTTTAAAGTTTAAATGCGTCATGTTTGTGTTTTATAATTAAAATATATAATACAATTCAGGTCCATACACAAACTTTACTTACAGATGCCAAAATTCAAAATTCAAAATTTGCGCTATTCATCGCCACCACGATGCTACAACACTGCGCAGTGTTGTAGCATCGTGGTGGCGATGAATAGCGCAAATTTTGAATTTTGAATTTTGGCATCTGTAAGTAAAGTTTGTGTATGGACCTGAATTGTATTATATATTTTAATTCCATTTATCAGTCTGCAAACATGAAAATTAAATAGCGTCCTAGACGTGTCATAAATAAGAACTAGTGACATACGAGTGAATAAACAGAACACGAGCTGCGAATGGAATTAGTCATGGGACACCGGACTACTGAATATTTTCACTTTGGCTGTCTGGGTACAAATGTGAAGTACTTTGAATAAATCGAAGCAACACGAAATGTAAAACACTGCATTCGATTAACTACTGAATGGCCTATAAGCCACGTGTATAGTGTGTCGCCGACACCGTGAAGTCAAGTCAACCACTTCCAGAAGAATGTATAAAAATAAATTTCACGAAAAAGTTCCCGTACAATAATCATGCATTTCACAACCACTAACTACGAGGTACAGGTAGCCCTCGATTTCCGACGGTTCAATTTGTGCCGATTAAGAATAACGCCGATTTTGAAACCAGCAAGTCAAAACGTGAAAAAATATATTTTACTATTATTTATAACGTTTTACAATGTATCTCGCACTGATTCTTATACTAAATCGTAATTCTTACATCGCTGATTTTTAATAAAAATAATAAATACTGTCATCTCTGCAATTACCTATGTTTCTTTAACGCGAATTTGCTCCAATGAGATCGATGGATCGGTAAAAGCTGTTTGTGAAATGCAAACTTTTGCATATGCGAGTTTGCTCTCATGCAATTTCATTCCTGGGGCTTTAAACATTCAAAGGACTAATTTAATCTCTGAGGAGGTACCGGGGTTTCTATAGGTCGGAGTCTTACTCGAATGGAACTATTGCAAAACAGCAGAGATGACTGTACACATCAATCACATGAATGAATCGCAGTCAATCGAGGGGACCAACGAACTGCCGATTGTAAGTGTATAAAATATATTTTCTAAATTCCCTTTATTTTATTTACGTTATTTCAGAGCTTTAAATGTAATGCCATTATATTACTCGTCAATGTTTGGGTGCTGGGAACGCGTGGCATCGATTTACATTATAAAAGAGTTTCAATTTACGCCGGTTTCGTCTCCGGCGTAAATCGAGGGCTACCTGTATTTTAAAACAACAGACAGGGATCAACAAACCCAACGCGAGTGAAGAATCAAGGCCGACGAATGATGTGTCTGCATTCTCCCATTAATATTCTCCCCCCACGTTTTTCTGTCCTCCACAGACACTGAACCTTAATTTGGAACTGTTGTGTGTGCGAGGGCCTTTGTTAACGTGACACTGACGTGTCTGAACGTCGAGCTACAGGAATAGGATTAACGCGAAATACAATAAGGCTGTTGTTTTATTCATCTTTGGTTAAATTAGCCATCTTGTTTTACTTCGACCGTCCAGACACGTGTACGATGCTAAGGGCTGTGGATAACAGTGACTCACCTCGCCACTGCGCAGGTCAGTTGTCTGCTGACAAACAAATGAATAGAAAGGTTTCTCCTGAGAAGTTGCCAAAAGATTTACATCAATTTCCAGTAGCCTCATGACACCGTACAAAGAAAAACGCAGAATAAACTCCTAAATTCAGAAATGGTTGCATATGTGGTAACCAGTTGTGTAGTTAACTGTACTGTGAATTTTCGTATCACTTACCAATTTTGGTTAAATACTTGTGGCAGTGGAAGATCATACGTGAAAAATTACACAGCCTGTGTTACGATTCGCACAATAAACAACGATTACTTCCGTAAGAAACATTAACTGGCTGATATTTATAATGAAGACGCGTTGTTTTCTGAGGTAGGAACTGAATTTTAAATATTATTTACATGAACTTAGTACTCCATAACTGATAAAGACCTCCTGTAGATAAACTGTAAATATTATATTTGTGTATATTCAAATACGTATGTACAGACTTTACAAAGTCAAAAACACGTTACAAAGGACAGACCCGCCCTCTGGTCAGACAGATCGCCCTAAAACAACGTCTTCTGGAAAGTTGCGCCATATAGTCATGTATAAACTGATCGATGTTTCAAAGGTGCATTCTGCCTTCATCATCAGGACGAAGTGTCTGACTAAGACAGTAAACGTCGACCTCAGATATAAATCTGGTTATGGGCCCCAAAGGGGGCTCCACACCGAGACGAATGGATGGACGTGAATCGGGCTTGAATTTCAAGGGTCTGAAATTACACCAACAAAATCCAAAACGTATTCGCCCTTTCCTTGTTTGACGTTCCGATTTACAGTTCGCTCGTGTTACACGAGATGTTTAAATAAAAAGGCGGCGAAGAAATTCTCGCGACCTATGGTTTCACAGTTTGGTTAACCAAAGCGTGGTTACGGAGAGCAAACTCGGTGTTCCGTATGCTATCAAATCTGACATTCACGTCATAGCTGCACGGTGAGAGGCTGACATAGAAAAGCTGACACATACGCAAGACATTTTATATAGCGAAAGCCGACAACATAACACACTTCATTTTTCAGCTACATTCAAACATGCTTCGGTTTTACAATAGCTTGACCTCGACACATTTCAAGGACCATGAATTTTATATTATTTATTACACCTTTCAAATCTATTCCATAAAATTAAAAGGCATCAAATTTTAAATCGTCAGCTTGTTTTTCCATCCTTCGAAATGACTTCGAGGTCCACTGAACTTGTGAACTGTACTTAACTCCACATTCCAAAGGTAATTCGTTTATTAAAAAATAAAAATGAAAAGCAGGGACCTTTTCAATCAGAGCATTTAATTTCATAACATACGATCTACCAACTCATATCCATGACTTTGTCTAATTACGTCCGTGACAGGTATGGAGGAGTGTAATCTGCGAATATTCAGCAACCTACGTAACATTATTTACACAAATAGTATTGACGCAAGACTCTTCCAAAAGGCGTTTCATAGAAGTACATACACGTCTATAACTCCATATTATACAGAGTGTCCCATAAACTCCACGCCACAGAACTCTGTTATTTGATATGGGAAAATGTACAAGGATAAGTAGTTTCAAATAATGTGTTTCCAATCTGATTTGTTGGATTTTTTTCACATAGGACAAGCAGTTACGGAGTTAAAATTTTATATTGTCAATAATAAATATTACGGTGATATTGGACTATGTTGCCACGTTGGTATGACAGCGAAAGGGTGATGTGTTTTCAGGGTAGAGGGAAGTGGTGGTGAAGGAGACACAGGCACTACGGAAAACTGCGGAAACACATCCCTCTTTTCGTCATATCAACGTGGCAACATTACCGCATTTTTTACTGTTAATAATGTAAACAGCAAAACGGCTCGCTCTAGAAAAAAATTACAATATATGAAATTAGTAACACGTGATTTGGAACAAATTTTTCATTTTTACATGTTTGAAATTTTTTTTAAATAACTAAGTTCTCCTGTGACCCTGAATGACGCCACATCCCACGTACACAATTATATCTACAACTTAACAACCTAACGTAAAAATGTACACAAAACTGACGGTTGAAAGACAAGGTTCGTAATCGCAGAGATTTGTTAGTTTACTTTAAACTGATAACAACTGAGTGTCGTCATACGCGTTCGTTCTTTAATCTTCGCAGACGTCACGACTACATTCAAACGACCCACTACAAATCTTCGGGATAGGTTATATACACATACAATATTACTAATTTGTAGCCTATCTCAGAAAAGAACTCCTTACAAATTTTCTAAAACCCATTCGCTGTTCACATCCAGAATTTTCTAAAACCCATTCGCTGTTCACATCTAGAATTTTCTAAAACTCATTCGCTGTTCACATCTAGAATTTTCTAAAACCCATTCGCTGTTCACATCCAAAATTTTCTAAAACCCATTCGCTGTTCACATCTAGAATTTTCTAAAACCCATTCGCTGTTCACATCCAGAATTTTCTAAAACCCATTCGCTGTTCACATCTAGAATTTTCTAAAACCCATTCGGTGTTCACATCCAGAATTTTCTAAAACCCATTCGCTGTTCACATCTAGAATTTTCTAAAACCCATTCGCTGTTCACATCTAGAATTTTCTAAAACCCATTCGCTGTTCACATCCAGAATTTTCAAAAACCCGTTCGCTGTTCACATCTAGATATGTTAACAACAATTTGCAAGATTCATTCAAATACAAAAATAATTATAATCTGTAAGACACTTCCGAAAACCTATCTACACTAAGCTAAATAACAGTGTCGTAGGACGAATTTCAGTTAACGGATTTAAATCAGAATTACTCGACTACTTTGCAGTCTCCACACAGATGCTATAAATCAGTATACACATCTCCTTGAATCAAATAATGCAGCTTTTAACGACCAAGTCAATTCTGTTACGTAACACCGAAGCCCACCTGTACAGTGCATTAATTCAGCTGGCCCAGATTTCTTTGAATGGACATCCTGTCCCAGGTATATGACCTGTTAGTCTGTAGGAAATGACGCAACTTCCAATGCCATTTAACTGAAACTCATCGTATTATGCGAATACTTTAGTACACATGCCCTAAGTAGTCAGAATAAATGACGTCACTCAGTGTACGACAAATATGTTGCTATTCATCTCCGACTTCTGTTTCTTGAAATAATGTAGGCTGTCTTACACTGCTAAGGAATGTCACTCTGAAAGCATCCTCACTTCGCGTTCAATGTTATTTCAATGACCAAAAATATTGCGTAATACAGGATGCAACGGTGCTATTCAAATGTTTAAACAAGTTCCAGTTACTTACAGTTTCGTGACCACACGGAAAAAGGCTCTTGATATCCACGTAAACACAACTACTTTCAGTTTTTCGATTAACTTGCTATTTATGGGATTTTATTTTTTAATTCGTTAACGTTACCGTATAAAGTGATAATCCACAGCGTTCAATTGTCATCAAAAGCGCAACTGGTTTAGGAACGATGCCAAACAAGCTTAAGCCAACGTACTTCGTTCATGGAAAGCAAAGACGGACGCAGTGCTTAAGGCATTATTAGACCTACAAACTCCATTTGGTTAAACATGAATCTTCCTTGTTCAAAATATTTTATGTGTTACGCAATTTTTTTTTTTTTTTATTTGTAGTGTTCTGTCTGCCGACAGGTCCATATGAACAGGATCCTTCCATCCTTTTCTCGGACTGGGACCTGTTCATATACGTTCTTGGCAGATGATCCAGAAGTGGTTTGCCATTGCCTTCTTCTGTGTGTGAATGCAGTAATTGTTGGGATGCCACAGAGAAACCGGGGAAGCCCCCGGAGGAAAACTCCGTGTTGCCTAGACCACGGCCTTGCCCAACACAAGTTATAAATTCGGGCACCGCCGGGAATCGAACCCGAGACCCCAGGATTACAAGGCCAGCCTTCTAACGCCTTCTACGCAATACGGTATATAAATTACATTAAAAAATTACGACCTTCATGGTCGGTGGTCATGTTAGTAGTGGCGCAATGTACTCAGTCCCTAACTGTCTAAAGGTTTATGGCAATGGTCGATTAATTTATGGCTAATATTATGTTCGGAATTATCAACTGTCTTAGGTATATTTGATGTACAAGACGTTTCGAAAGTTGGTTGTATTTTCTCTTCTGGTTACTCGGCCTTTGAATACACCATGACAATCCATTCTTAATTTTCAAACGAACGTATTATTTAATATCTACTGAACTCCTATTCTGCAACCACTCTAGAAAATAAATTTAAATTTTTTGCGACAGCGTAAAAAATCAAATCATATTCAAGGAATTTAAACAAATTCATAATGGGTTTCAATGACAGTTCTGAACAGTCAAGTGAACATACATCACACGTTAGTCCGTGTCTGTGCCTGGTTCCATGAGAACAAATCAGGAAGTTTTTCAAACGGCAATCATTTTTCGTTCGCAAGACCAATAATTTGATTACGTTATTAAACCGTGAAACACGCACAGTTAAGAGCCGTATCAGAGACTTTCCAGCGCCATGAGCGACTACAAATCACGTGTCAGTCAATTTAAGCACAATTCACTTCATTATCTGTTACGGAGCTTGGCTTCCAGCAATTTCTTGGAACATGATCGAACTACGAACGACCACCATTGGTGTACCTGCATCTGGAAACGTGTATCCTCGCTGTGAAAAAGTTGGTCCTCTTGTTATAAAACGTATAAAAAGATACAAAAGGGAATACATCATACGAAATAAAACTTCAGACAATAATAATAATAATAATAATAATAATCTTTAAGCCTGAGTGATGAAGTTTACTATTGGCTCAAGAGGGACAACCCTGAGAAAAGAAAAGAAACGATAATAAACAAACTATATTTATTTAAATTTCACAAGAGTCACTTTCCTGAGATGATAGCGAATAGCAACATTTGAGAAAAAAAGTCATATATTCTGACAAATAAGTATAGACAAGTGGTATTCAACCTGGGGTACGCGTACCTCCGGGGGCACGCGAAGACATCTTAGGGGTACGTGAAATTTAAAAAATATATATATTATTTTATGATAAACACTGAATAATCAGTAATGTAATTTATTTAATTTATATTAGATGTAGATTATATACTATGTATAACTTGAATTATATACCAGCTTTGTATGTACAAAGTTGAAGAGAAATTGTATCTGGGGGTACGCGAATAAAAAAGGTTGAATACCACTACTATAGACTATACACCCACGCCAACCCTTTCAATAAATTTTGTTTCAATGTATTCTCTTTACAGTTTAAACACTTTAATATTTACTGCTAACAGCACGCCACTGGGAACCATTTAGAAATTAATTCCTGATAATACAACGAACTCGAGAATACTGACGAATGACTATTTATTAGCTGCGATGGTATTTAACTCTTGCAATAAATCGATCTGGAAAGTCGAAACTGCACTGGGAGCGGCGAGTGTGACCGGAATCCAAAGAAGAAAATTATGAGAATAGTATGGCGGTCGGGTGCGGGGAGAAGAGGGGAAAGCTTGTACTTCGAACACGACTCGACTCCATGTAAAGGTAGCGAGCGATGCTAAGAATCAGGGTGACGTGCCTCTGAACAGACAGACAGACCGTAGCGAACCCCTGAAGCACATAGCTTCGATTGATCGCGATTCTCCTTACGTTTATATTTATCGATTAATATTGCACAAGGGTATAACTAAAGGTTCATTCAATAAAAATTAAATCTATACAAAAAATTTAACTTTTACGAAATGTTTATAGAGTTACCTCATTTGTGGGGCAGGGTTAAAGTTCTAACGTCAGGTGTTCTAAAACAGTGGTATTCAACCTGGGGTACGTGTACCCCCGGGGGTACGCGAAGACATGTTAGGGGGTACGTGAAATTTAAAAAAAATATATATTATTTTATGATAAACACTGAATAATCAGTAATGTAATTTATTTTAAATGTAGATTATATATAACTTGAATTATACACCAACAACTTTGGGAGTACAAAGTTGAAGAGAAATTATATCTGGGGGTACGCGAACAAAAAAAAAGGTTGAATACCACTGTTCTAAAAGATGTCTACCCAGGACAGCATCGGTAGTGTTCGTTAATTTGTAGCAACTGACAATCATAATAATTCACGAGCACACCGCCATTTCAATTACATACTACAGATCAGCAAAATCTGTTGTACTTTTAGAAAACGGATAGGTCATTAAAGCTCTAATTATCAATTATTGAAGTTAAAAAGAATCTACACGTTTATGTACAGGAACCCTTTGTAGTAAGTAATCTATGATGCTATGAGCATAAAACATATTTACGGTTCCTACAAGTTCGTCTTCCTTGTGTCTACGAAATGTGAACTCTACACAATTGGGTAAGCTGAAGACCGGCGATTACAGAAAATCTGCTCATTTTCCCTTCAGCATAGATTAAATCTTCGAAACCCCTCAAGGTGAGAGCTAAAGTAAAAAAGTAAGGGCACACCTCGAAAAGCCTTTGAAGTGAAGAACCTTAGCAGCTGGTCGCAGTCAACTGCGTCGTGCTGTTTGTCATGGTTATCGGTCGGACGCATGGCCTACATTGCATGATCGGCGTGCAGGTGCGAGTGACAAGTACAAGCCTCAGGGTTTTAAAAAGCTGTGTGACTCATGACGGACGCACACAGACAACAGGATCAGTAGTTACAGGCCTAACAACACTTTGCTCATTTTCAGGCATCAAACTGATCGACCTACTGATAAACGTAAACAGGTTTACGTCTTGAAATAGTGTCTATTATAAATTAATAAACCAACACGTTTACTTTATTGATTAAATTGGGCGGTTTTAATCCTTTAAGCGCCCAATGGTAATTGTGTGTGCCACGTGCTTTAACAGAGAGTGGGTTTCGTTTAATTTCCCTGAACAGCATTAAATTTTTTTTTAATTGAAACGTGTTTTGAGGTAGAAACACACAAAAAAATACAATAAAATAGGTAAACTTATTGACTGTCGAAGAATTTTGTGCATATAGTTACCGTTAGTCTTTGAAGGATTAATCAAAAATATTATCTTCGAAAGGAGGTCCGGAGTACCAGAAAGTCTGACGGTAATTTTTGAATTACATAAAAATAAGCGTTTCTACTCATAATTTCCGCCGTTGTTGGTGTCCCATATTACGCTCATGTAATTAGTTTTGTCTACATTTACATCTAGGCCTATTTCCTTGCTGTCCTGTAGGAGAGTTTCTACATTCTTGGTTATGGTACCCACAGAATCCCCCAGCAAATTGACATCAGCACAGGCAAGTACCTGGTGCAGACCATTCGAGTCCTTCCTGATGAAATATTCTGGTGTAAGTCTGAAGACTTTATCTTCTACCGAAATGTCACAATATTCCGATACATGGAATTATTTATCAGTCAGCCATGATACTAACTGCGTATTTAAAATGTGTCGTAACAATAGTCTTAAAGCCGATCTATAATCAGATAACGCTGTATACATACACACACGCCACTAATCCTTGATCAAAGCCAGAAACTAAAATAAAACAATTTAGAAGCTACTCGACAAAGGACAGAGTTACGTGGTAGGAATTATAGCAACACAATATATAAGTCTACCTTACGGTCATGAATATTATGATTTATTAGGCTATAAAAGGTTGGTTCGGCGCCATAAGTTCGACGCAATTCGGCTCCATGTATGTCCCTGGCACTGCCACATACGAGCTACACCCGAGCGTCCAGATACACTACCATTAATAAATGTCCAATACCACACAGACACCTGTCCAAGGCTCAACTTAATTACGCAATAAGCAATGCCAGTTTCTATTAAAAATCTTGACATTGCGAAACTTGATTAATTATCTGCTCCGTGACATTATTCGTATCAAAATAAAATCATCTAGGTTACTTATTAAAATAGGCATCAAAACAGTGCAGAAAAATTGGACAAACATAATCATTTAAAGATTATGTGCTGTAGGCGTAAATTATGAAAAATAAGGGAGTCAGAAAGGCGATCGTGATATATTTCAAGGCAAATTACTGACCGAGAAATGAACCTGCGTGCCAAGATTCCAACACAACACTTGATACCACAAGGCTAACTTGTCTGATAATAACATTATTATACACGGCGGTCACGTAATTCGGTACTACAGCACAACGTGAGTCAAACTTGATTTGTTTTGCTACAAAATGACACCTCAACCGATTCTTTAAGCCTTCTGAATAAATTTCTATACACTTTCAAAGTTGTAAAGACCTTTTAGAATCACTCTGTATTATGTACTGAAACATGATGTAGGTTTCATTCTTCTAAACTGCAATTTTTATAGCTCTGATCACTGTATGGCCAATACGTTTTGATATTACCACGACGATGTAAAGAAACTGGACAACAAATGGAGAAATATTTTCATGAAAATAAATATTTCTCGTTAACTGAGCAACTGATCAGTTAATCGTGAACTAATCTGCTAATAAAACATTCTGTAGCGAAACAATTAATAAATATTATATTAAATGAGCAATACTCTTGTAATTTAAAATATAAAGCTAGCAAAACATTGATAAGAGTGGTAATGAAGTGTAATATAAATCATATGATAACAGCTGATGTCAAGAAATGTCATAGTTAAACTACCAGAATCTAACGAATGACAACAGAAATTACGTTACAACGAACAGAACAATTATAATAATGTAAAGTATTCTGAGTTACACGCTGCATCGTAATAGTGGCATTTGATCGTAAATCACAAAAGATAAAGCGACGAAAGGAAATAATCTAAGAGTAAAGAATTTATCCGACAAATTAGCTGATTAAGAAAAAAACGTAAACTTTTACGGGTTTTTTTCTATTTGGCCTACAGAGTCATAAAACCGAAAACACAAACAGACAACCGCAGTTTTAAACAAAAGTTTTATTGCGAATTCATTTCAGATAGACTACAAGAGGTGATCACCAACAAGTTTCAACACGTGGATCGTAAATTTAAATCAAATAACTACAATGTGTAAAATCATCTGCTCCGAGAAATAACTTCTGTTTAGAGTAAAAATAAATATCTGCTTCTGCCGTGTTTTGTTTATGGCGCAGAGTAACAGAAGTCAGATTCTCGCCATTTTATAGTTGACAGTAGAGGTCGCGCGAGTAGTGGTGGCACCTAAATGCGCGATGTGTAAGCCGAGAGAGGGGAGTTCAGTAGTAGTGGGGGTCGCACAGCCTCAGCTGCGGTGACGTACCGATCTAAACACAGCTAGAGCTACAAACGCTTCTCACGGTAAATAAATAAACCCATATATTTCTTTTGGATCTTTCAGAGGGTAAGGAAATGGATCAGCGGGGAAATGATCGTACCCTGTTCACAGTAAGAAATTCACTCTGTCAGACATATTCGCCTTGACCCATGTCAAAACTCAATTCAGAGTCAAAAATTGGAATCAGATACAATACTTTACTGAAGTAATTCCATAATTGTGGCACACACTGGTGTAGGAAAACAATCTGAAAGTTGGGAATGTTCAGACTTTGCTGTCAGGGAAGACAATTAGCTGTTTAAAAACAGTAAAATTATTTTTTACGGTGAATTGAAGGAAAAAAAATAAGCTACTGGACAGGTCAAATGCTTTTTTATAAGCTGATGCACTAACGGAGATAAACCAAGCACACTCAGAATTCTCGGTCTCCAGCCGAATTTTAAATCTGACACCTGAAGCAGTCCTCAGTAACAAAATGTCGGGTTCCTTCCATAACGAGGAGGTTCCTTTACACATTCGACTGCTACTGCGTAATCAAACATCACCTGTTTTAAAATTGTTCAGAGTGATTGTGAACAGGACATTTAAAGTGTAGGAAGGAACATCTAATTACAACACCTATTGAGTTCATCCTGTTAATTCTTCATTGACTTCACAGCATAAAGTCGGCAGTGTTTTGTAACAATGTGAACTATTATCACACTTCACCTAACAATTCACAGAGTGGGATTCGCCAGCAGGAAGGCTCTCTGCAGGAGACAGATCAGCTCGTGCTACTTACGTGTTCGTCCACGGAGTAACTCAGCTCCCCGTCGTCGTACAGCACAAACCAACGTCGCTGCCATCTCTGAAAAGAACGAAACATAATTTTCCTTAAGACATGACGAAACACAACAAAAATCCATTTAGGCCCTTACTAAGAAGCAAGGAACTTATGCTGGGAACTATATTAACACAGCAAACCCAATCATAACACAAGTAAAGGTTATGTTACTTTGTGGCCTGAAGAACACGCCATGACGTATGAAATGAGGAGACAACACTGAAGGTAGGTCCAGTATTCAATACCTATGCGCATTCAAGGTTGCTCATAATTTATTTTAGGCACAAGAACCATGTTAAACATAGGTTGATTAACACATTACGTTAATTATATATGTTATATATATTTGGCTGTTATATTTAATACTGTACATGTATAAGTTTAGTTAATTTCTTTTTGTAATATTTTTCATTATTATTGTATATATTATCAGTGTTTGCCTGTTATTGGCTTCTTGCTGTTGACAAACACGTAAATAAATTAGTTGAATTATTATTATTATTATTCAAAATTCATTTTGACCATATTTTATGGTATTTAATCTTGTAAGTTTTTCTAGTTTTTTTACTGTTTATTGTTCTTTTAGTATTAATGAATTAAATTATTATATTACTTAGGCATATTAATTAGCCCATTTTCTTTTGAATTATCACTCAATAAAGGAATTGAATTATTATTAGTAGTAGTAATGATACATTTTTATATTTAGTTTCGTTTGTTTAATTTTGTATTTGTAATGTTTTATTTTTATTATTATTGAAATGAATGTAATCATTGTATTATATTTCATCCTGTAATGTTGTTCAGTGCTTGACTGTTATTGGCCTTACCTGGGCTGTTGTCAAGCACTTAAATAAATTAATTGAATTGAAAAGGCCGTGAAAATTATCAAAGTGCTATTACCGCATCACAACTCGGTATATGATACACATTACCCTGTTTCAGACTAATTAAATTAAAAATCAAATATCAAAATAGCTGCATTATACTCTCGTGAGATCATGGTTCGTGCACAGTTAGTTGACAGTACAAAGTGATGGCAACGAGCAGCTTCCCTTGCTCTGGACACGGCAAAATTTCTTTAAGACGGCGATAAACTTGAGTGAGATGTTTCTTGAATTGAACAATTACAGACTCTTCACGGAAAACTGCAAGAATGAATTTCATTTTGGTGCCTGTTGAGAAGTATGTAGCTTGATTCCCACAATGCAACTTAAATTAATTGTAGAAAATAAGTTTTGCTGTCATTATAATCAGTCCAAACTCACTTCATGAAATGTCCTTTATGCGTTTCAACAGAAATGTGGCATTTAAAATGAACGTTTCTATACTTTATCCAGAAGTAACTTCACGTAACAAACCGAAAATCCAATTTTCTACTTTAAAGTAGGTTCCCAGTCACATTGTAATCTATAATCTAGTATTCCGAAATATAAACAGTCTATACATTTATTTACATGTGCCTGTGACAGCATTTGTAAAACTGGCAATCAAATTTCTCTCAGCAGATTTCTAAAAAAAATACTAAGAATCTAAATGGTTAATGTGTATCGATTGTGCCATTCCAGAAGAAATACCGTAAAAAAATGCACACCCACAATGAACGTAATCCGGGTGAGCTCAAAATCTGCCCTTTCAGCGACGACTGATAGGTTACCTGTCATCATATCGACAGAAATACGGAAAGAACTTGGATCATGAATAAGATTCTAGATTATACAGCGCCTACAGTGTAGCCAACCGATCACACAGTAAACCAGAACGCGCTTCACCAATTGAATAAAAACAGCAGTAAAGATCAGAATACCGCTAAGCAATAAACCGAATCATATCATTAGAGCTCATATAACTGTTTTCCACCTTGGTGAATAGTTCAGGTTTCGTGTCCTGGTAGAATCCAACGTGAAATTGAAATTCATGGCGGCATTTTAAAATCAGTGGTTTATTCTCATTAGTCCTGGAATGCCACGGTTCAAGACAATAGGGGTTTCCAGGACAACACTAAATTATTCCTGAAGACATGATAGGTCACTAGAGGCACACTACTGTTTCGTTATCTTTCACGCACATCGCTGGAGCATCTTTCTTTATAAGCGACTGGCTAAGACGTGCAATAATCTCTTTAAATATGTTAAATTTATGTACAGATAATAAGAATTCGTTTATTCACATTGTTAAGGTATTTAAAATCACGAGACTACGATGTTTCTGTCAAGAGAGATAGTTCAGTAAATTCGAGATTTGGATCAAATATCCCGGGTGAAGCATTTCGTAAAGGTTAGTTGTCTGCATTACAGGAACATGATGTCTGACAATTTTCCTTTGTCGCGTCTCAAATTTATAAAAGACGATCCAACATGTGATGGAGCCATGTCAATAATTTGTGGCCCGGTGCCTGAAGAAGATGCCAGTCTCTCGTTTTAATTGTACAGAATTTCAACTTTGAATACACATTCCATCTCGCAGACTTTCAAATGCGTACCCTGACTCCTTACAAAATAAATTAACTACGCAGGGTACACAGGCTTTGGGAAATTATGAAATGTTACTGTCGGTTCACATGGCATCAAAACTTTATGGTAGAACCAAAACTATTTTCACTTACTGATTTCTCTTTCTACCTTATCCAGGTATCAATTTCATTTTTAACTGCTCAGTTCCTTTCCATTTAAAATCAATTAAATATCTACAGCCAAGACAAACAGGTGGCCATGATCTGACCATTACGGAATTCTACTGTCCGCGCGCCAAAAGAAGTCCGCTGGGAGTGGAATGAGCATGAGCGGCTACGCTGTACTTATTCACAGAACATGCGTCCATCCTTGTAACACCATTTGTATTCAGTGGCCACAACACAATTCCGCGCTTGGATGACCGATGCAAAGACACACGCGGGAGTGAGGGAGAGATGGAGGGAGGGAGAGATGGAGGGAGGGAGGGAGAGATGGAGGGAGGGAGGGATTGAAAAGATCGTGAAGCGATAGTTAAATAGAACACAGATTTACTAAAATAGGATAGAATGCATATATTTTCGTCTCGTTTTACTCCAGCGTGCAAGTAAAATATGTGATGGAAAAAAACGTTTAAAGCAGACAGTCATAACATGAAAAAATAAAAAACTGAATCTACTCTATTTGTGGATACCTTAAGCACAACTTGCCAGACCCATAAGCGTCCGCAAACCCCCGGTTGAGAATCACGGGTTTCATAAAAGTAAATAATTTTGGCCAGGCGAGTATCTATCCAGAAACCCTGACCTCACACTCAAAAAAACGTAGAGTGTAATATGAAAGAAAAACAATTTTGGCATTTATTCCTTTGCAATGAATATTCATAAGCACTGTCTACTAAATTTCGTACGATCCAATAGGAAACAAGCTACATCAAATTTCATGGAAGCTACATCTTTTTAACAAGACTATGCCCACTGTACAACAGCAGTGTTCTAGAAATGCTAATAAAAACTTTCACAATTTCTGAACATTAAATTATAATTCACTTTAATGGTGGTCGTATTTCATTCAGATACTTGAAGCAGCCAAAGGTCATATGTAATGTTCAGTCAAAGAAATGGCCATCCCACACAAGTCGACAGACCTATATAAATCCCTATTTAACCGCAGTTAGTTCAATGTCATAGCAACTTCGTTTCCATACTAACAAATCTAAGAATGACATACATTAGGCAAAATCTCTCAGCCACTTGTAATGAACAAGATCATGGCAAGCCACAGCGGTTGCTGCTGGAACACAATAGCCCTCCCTCAAATCTGACATAGGCATTTAACATTGCTGTTAAAAACAACTAATCTGAAATTACTTGTCGCAATAAATCTCCGAGCTTCGCTGACAATTACAAATACACACGTGTCGGTTGGTGGTACGGGACGTACACCACGTGAAAATAAAACAGACTCATACAATGGAGCAGGTTGCTTCTTCAGAAGATAATAACAGCTCGGATAATCAAGAAATCTATTTAATAAAACTAACTTCGTAGGATTTGAGTATCGCCCTGATGATGGCGGCAACAAGGACCTTTGAAAAGTTGGTAAACTTCTACCAGGCTACACGTCGTCACAACCCAGAAGACAGCAATCTTAAAACTAATTTCTCCATACCCTAACTAATCTGTTTCTTACTTTAATTAATGACGCTTTATCACGTTACACAATAAAATTATTTTGTAAAATATATCAGTTATTACTTTAACTTTTAAGTAATTTTCCTATACCACTTTTAATTCATGTCGCTACGATTCGCGTGCATTCCTCTAAGGTTCATCAATAAGACACGTCTTAGTTCTTGATGAGACTTTACGAACGCACTATCAAGTGCCGACGACGTTAACAAATCGTGTTTTCTGGTATCAGGTAACTAATTTACATCACAGAGGATGAAACATTATTGAGTGCACAAAACACGTGGCCCGCTGATGATATTCGCTGCTGCAGACGCCAGCAGTTGGCAAGGTAAAAGTCGCAATAATTTCTAAAGCCACATTACTTAAAACACTCACGGCTAAAACGTGCATCCAACAAGAAACAAGAACACTGAAAGCATTAAACAGACTATTTGTCCCCATTTATTGGTGATTAACGACCTTTAGAATTTGTGTCGCTAACCATACAACTTTCACGGTTTCGTAAAATGTTGACATCAGTATTAGTATTCATTGTGCATCACACCATCTTTTAACAGACGATCTTTTAACGTAAGTTAACTACAGGTTAACCAGGGTCAACGATGCAGTGTCAATTTTCTGGACCTCCCAAGGCGCTACCACAGCTCATACAGTCATGGTACGTATTAACATGATGTAACGACGGTACTGATTTGCCGACATCAGAAGGAAATTATGTAACGATCATCTCAATAACAGACCGTTACTCAAACCGCAAAAGGCTTTTCTTATCAGATGACGTTATTAATCGAAGAGTCAAGCAGACTGAAGCATAATTCGGCGACTAGCACGCACGACTTTTATCTGTGACCACGGCGTGAGATTAAACTCTGCCTCTTTACGGGAGAGAAGGCAAGCTGTAGAGGTCGCGCGAGTAATCGTGACACCTAAATGCGCGGTGTGTAAGCCGAGAGAGGGGAGTTCATTAGTAGTGGGAGTCGCACAGACTCAGCTGCGGTGACGCACCGAACTAAACACAGCTAGAGCTACAAACCAACTGAAGCTGACACCCCTCTCGCGTGTGCTTCGGACGGGTCCATCTCATACGACGAAAATCAGTCCTTTTGCGCAAGTGCCAGCACTTCTCGCTCGAGCCCTAACACCAAACATTCTGCGCGGAACTCACCCTAAAACAGAAGTTGTGCGCAGTGCGGGCAAGGAAGCCGTAACACTCCTGTGGGCTACCAAATTAGGTCGTACAATGTACACATTTGTTTCTGGTAATTCGATAACATCCAACTACTTTCAGCGTCAGTCTCCTGTTCGGTGCCTTTGTGTTCCAGCTCTGAACAACTGCAGTTGTAGTGGGACCATGGAATGCATGTTCATGTGCTGCTGGTTTCTACAGTTTATTAAACTCACATTCTTACTGTGAGGCTAATGGTAACAGAGATGACAGTATAAAAAGTAAAATAAACGAAATGCTAATATAAAATGTATTCTGCTCGCAGTGTAAACTACTCAGTTGCATTCCACGGCGGGTGTAACTTAGCACTTCAGTTCCTTAATTCGGTTCTGTCGTCTGCACAAACTTGCTAATCTATTAAATTCATAAAACTAGAACTTCACTGTCCCCTTGTAACTGAAATGTCCAGACTTCAAATCCTTCGTGTTCAACCACTCTTCTAGTGTTTATGTCTGCAATGTAACGGGGCAGACATTTCAGTAAAACGGGAACAGTAATTGTGCAGAATTAACGTTGCCACTAAATCTGAAATTAAAAAGTGAACTCATAACAAACGTGAAGGAATACTACAGAACCAACCATAAGACATACAGTCACAGCAGTTAACCTCAACTACCGACAATCGTTAATAACTAACTAATAACACTGAAGAATATAATTTCCTGCCCCAATGGGGAGAGATTACTTATACTGCATGCCCTTACTTTAAAACAAAATTAAAATTCAGACAGGGGAGGGTGATATTGGAAAATATTCAAATGACAAAGGGTTTTACGTCTTGTGAGAGAAAAGACTGCATTACGAAGAAAGCATAGTGTATAGTTAACTTCAGTTTTATGCCTTCTCCATATGTCCTTAAAGGTAACAGGCATTGTAGGTATCTACGTCGCTGTAGTACGAAGTAAATTGGTATGTCTTTATTTTTAGAGAAAATATTTTCACTCAGGCTAGAAATTAAATATACGTCCCCGTACGGTGTGAACTGGACTTAAAAGTATCTAATAACTTCTAATTTGCCGTTACGCTTTATACCTTGGTGCATAAATGTCTTACTTTGTCAGCAGAAGACGCGAAATACAAACATTATGACATGTATAATGAACTAATTTTGGCTATGAGATGATAAAGTTGCGTCATATTGTGATAAATATATATTTGTTTAAATCTTGTCAGTCTAATCACATTAAAATTCCTATTAAATATTAAAATATTACTATAATTAACATTTAAATATTTAAAATATATTAAATGATGTTCTCTATCGAAATGTTCGATTTACATTAGATCATCACAACAAATAATTTTGGCTAATCATAAAGAAATATTTTGGACGAGTTCGCATCCCAAAGAAGCCCGCTATCTCCGATCGTCTGCCTCCACGCACGTAAAAACTTGACAAATGCTGAATAAAATTCTATATCAGGGAATTTTACGAAAACTACAGAGCCATGTAAATTTTGTCTGCAACAGCCATGACCAACTGACACTTTGTACGAAGACCTTAAGTGTTCGCAAAATAGCTCCCCTTCCAACTTCGCTACCTCCGTTACTGTGACGTAGCTCAGGCTCGGGGTTATTTTGCGTCCACTCTACATCCGTTGAGGTGCTCACTCGCAGACACGTGACCGGAAGGCAACGGCCTGTGAGCAAAGACTGAAGGCCACAATCGAAAAAGGACACGCGCATGAATTTGATCGTTCGGTCCGGTTCGGTCGTAATGATGGCATCAGTGATTACGTCATCACCACCCGGATGATAGAAGTAGCCTGGCAGGCACCATACTTACACCCACACAAATGTCAATGACATCAGCTGCAGTGGCAAAAATTAAGAAATAAAAACACACTAAATGTTTTTCTCTGTTCTTCCAGTATTTCATCTGGAATAAGTCAAATAAGGCAAACGCATCAGAATTGTCACGCTATGCTGTCTTCAGATGGAAAAAAAAAACAATTGAAATTTTGGACTGGTAATTATGCTCTTGTGGCTTTTCTGGTTTTAAGTCTTCAGATAAGTAACTTTTGTTTTATGTCTTCATAAAATCCCTTTCTGGCAATACTTAGTTTTAGCAGCTTATCAGGTTCCAAAAAGCTGACTTCAGCTGTATACGAATTGATCTGGATTATCCCCTTTGTGGGACGCAAAAGAAACGCATTTTTCATCTGACGAAGGCAGCACAGCCAGCTCTCGAAACGTATGATTTCGTGTTAAAATAAACATCGATGGAAAAGTGCAGAAAAAGATCAACATGCCACTGAATGTAAACAAACAAGTTCCACTATCACAATGTCGATGTTGCTATTAGTATAAAAAATGACGAGGAATTGTGAACGCAGATATGAAATTTCATACTGTCACTGAATTCTTACTACCGGCCTAAACTGGTATCATGTTCTGTTCCCAAGGGCGGTATCACTCACGGTCAGGTGCCAACACCAGTTACATCATTGGAACGGCGCAACGTGGATTGTAGTGTGCAGAAAGCGGTTTCAGTAAGTTCCGTGATCGATCGACAGGCAGATCCAAGACCTACAGCCTGTCACGATACATGTATTCGCTGCTATCTAAAGATCAATGTCATCACCGTTAATAAACTCCCTATCACGAAACCATAATAGGCCTGAAATGTTTCCGTTGTAGACAGGTTTTCGTTAAATTAAAATACTCCCACATAGAAATGTACGTACATAACGTGCGTATTTACAACTCAAATCACACGTCTTAAGTTCGTGCTTCAGATTCGTGGACACAACAACCATCTGCTACTGATTATTTCGATCAAAAAAGGAATTATTTCAAAATTTATGAACGTTCCTCCGAAACGTCGATATCTATCCACAAGTCTGCACGGCGTTACAACCCAGAAGACCAACATCGACATCATCACTACAGCACAACCTAAAATGGCATGTAATTATTACATTAATAACTATAAACTATAAAATTAATTAGTTTACTTCAATGAAATCTTTAATTATTATTTGCGTAAAACAGTACGAATCCGAGACTATAATGGGAGCGGGGAACTATTTTGTAACAGATGAAACCTTATACAAAACTATTTAGATGGTTATCCCAATGAGACAGCGTTCTTCATTTATGAATAGTAAGCTCCAACACGTAAATATTTGTCTCGCCTAAAGGTAAACATAATAACAAAAGCATAATAGTCACTTATTACACCACATGTTTTTTGAAGTTAATTTTGCATTCGGCCATTTCGCTACGGGAGAATGAAGACGTTAATGGATGTCTTTTAAAGCAAACAAGGAGTTCGATGATAGCAGACAAACGTACATAATCTTCCTCTTGAGAAATAATTTTATCAAGAAAGAAAATCACATCTGAATCCATCCTTAAACACTTCACTTTAAGTGTATTTGAACAACATAATTAACTAAGGACTGAAACCGGACGCATAAAGTCAATCTATGGGAACAAATATTCTTCCATCCCCACTGTTTCAAAGTGCAAAGTTAACCATAAAGTTATGCACGATGTTTGACCGCTGGGACCCTAAGACCTGAATCACAACAGAGGTATGGATGAACATGGATGACTCTGACAAAAGGTTCATTAACTGAGATGCGCGTTCATAAGTCGTTACGTTTCAAGATGGCGACTCTGTGCTACAGTTAAATTAATGGCGTTGCATTGCCGTGTAATCCGGTAGAAGTTTACCATCGTTTCAGAGGTCCTTGCTGCCTCCATCATCAAGGTGATGGTAAACTAGTAATCTGACTACAGTC
The DNA here is from genome assembly GCF_977971745.1 of Zootermopsis nevadensis. Classification (NCBI taxonomy): domain Eukaryota; kingdom Metazoa; phylum Arthropoda; class Insecta; order Blattodea; family Termopsidae; genus Zootermopsis; species Zootermopsis nevadensis. Next base: position 4,652,211 of record NW_028259151.1, on the reverse strand, counting down.
CGCAGACCAGGAGAAAAGCCCTGCTAGGAATTTGATATACGCGCATGCGCAAGATTTTGCGGTGAGTGACGACCCATCCTAAAAGCATTCGTTCCACAGCCACTGAACGAACAACAGACGACAGGCTTTCATGTTTTCTAATGGGTTCAGCTTTAAGATTACCTCACAGAGGCACAGTGATTGAATCTAGAATATTATCACAACACCCACAGAACACAGCACAGGTGCACTCACAAGACGCTACTCTCAACTGCTTGATGTTTTCAGTATGTGTAGTAGTAGTGTAAAACTCTGACGTATCACAGTTCCCACCAATAGCAGCCCTCTAGCCCGCTTGGTAGTAAACATCACCCCTGCACCGCACTAAAACCGTTTTCCCCTCGCAGGGATTTTCTCCAGGTCTGCCCTACAACCACGTCCATCAAATCCTACGTTGTTACCAGAAGTTTGTAAACAAAGTTGGCAGGCAATGACAAAGCAAGTTGAATGCATTGAATCCGAGATCGAATGACCTGCACTGCGGGTTTATCAAACGAAGTAGGACCTGTCATATCATCTTACAACTTCCTTCGTTCGAGAGACCCTTGATAGGTATCCAGAGTGGAACAGTCACTGAAACGAGACAACAAACCAACGATCTCTGACTTCCTTACGTAGTGTGACGTCTCGTGACCTGATTGTGACGTCGATGGTTGATGGGCGTTATCATGGTGTCGAAGGGACCTACATCGGACGATTTCGTGTCGAGGTGACCCAACGGTGAGTCGTTTCGTAACGAAACACGTGGCGGAACCGACCCAGCCGTATACAAGCCAGCCCATACGTAATAAAACATGCTCTGCTGAGCAAAATGACATCGAACAGACCCATATCTCACAGATCTCTCGTCTCCACCGATTACCGTAGCCTGTTCATGGGAAAATCTACAAGATCTTAAATTACCGGAAAGCAATTTCGACTTGTTCCGGCCCATTTCAGACAACGGAAATAATTACAAACCTGTCTCTTAAAAGTAAACGTCGGAGATGGAAAAAAAAGTAGATGCCACACTGTATTGACAATAACAAAGCTGAATTACGAGCAAGAAAATTATGGTTTTTGTGGGCAGTACCATGAAGTTAGAATCACGACTGTAACTTTTAAATCGTCTTGCACTACTTAGCAGTGCAACGCTCATTAAGTGCCTCTTATTATTCACCCCGACCATAATTAAATCCACATAATCAATTTTAATGCCACGCACATCTTTCTAAGGGATATGACTGAAATGTTTCGGTCAAGAAAGTTGAATAGCATGAATACGTGTATAAGTTACAGTACTTCTGTATTCATGAGAGTATTTTTTGATAAATGTTGATTTTGTGCTCCTATTTAAAAAAATAAGGTAAGGTGGGGTAAATTAGGAACACTCCCTCTCTCAAAAGAAGTTGTACTCTGCAAACAATGGAACAGAAACCTCAGTGAAGTTAAAAAAATATTTGTACACCAAATATACCAAAATAATCATTTTGGATCGAATAAAGCAAAAACAGAGTGCCCACTGAGAAAAACACGATGACGAAAGTATATTTAAAATGCTTGGCATCTGTCAAAAGACGAGAAACTGAATTTTTATCGACCTGATACAAACAAGTGAAAAACTATGTGAAAAATGTGTGTTTATTGTTCAAGTACAAAATTTCAATGGCTTTTATAGCAGATCATTACATCCATGTTAACAAGGCGAAGTTTAAAAAAAATATACAAACTTAATAAAAAAAATGCGATTCAGTCATTTCCCATGAATCATCGGATTCTGGACACAAAATTGCCACCGAGGTCCAACATACTGCCAACATTAGCACCACGTTTCCAGCCAGCCGCAGTCATTCCAACTGCTTTTTTGTTTTTCCTATTTGTCTGTCGACTAACGACAGGACCAAGTTAACGAGTTACGAATTACAAGTAGCCTTCTTAAACGAAGTAGAACCGTAGCCTAATGACAAGAATCCTAAGGCTTGCGTGTTCAAACCTCGGTGAATGCCCTTAAAGTGTTTTCTTAGACACACCCAGTTCCATAATCTATATTCTTGCTTGCCCTAAGTCGAGTTTTAATTATATGGTGAAAGCGAAATTAATTAGCTTGTCGAAAACCGAAATTTGAAACCTCGAAATCTCAATTCATAACACATGTAAGTTCATTATCCTAACTTCATCGCATTCACTTTTCAATTATTTGGGTTTCAATTTAGTGAAACGGGGTTAAAAAACAATATAATCTCATGTTAATGAGGTATGTAGGCTGGATATCGTACCAGAAATTCAACCGCTGTCAGAGCGAAATGAATTAAAACAAGTTCCAGTCATTTTTAAACATTTAATTTAGTCGATAAATTTATGAAGGTAAAACTGTCCAATAGTATACACAGCCTACACGTTACCATGTAAAATAGTAGGCCAGCACAGTCCTGTCCTACAGTCTATTACAGACATAGCAAAATAACAAGATTTCAGAAACTTGAATAAAAAATGTACGGGAAGGAAAGGAAAATACGAACGAAGAATTAAAAGACACAAAGAACCAGGACAAAGGCCATTTATAATTCAGTGATACCACCTGCTTTTAACCATCAGTAAAGCTGTCTCGCTACCAGCCAAGCAGAAAAACTAACTTTTAAACTTCAGAATAGACTTCAGCATCCTCAATTATTCTTATTTTTATTCTAGTACTCCTCAACTGATACATATTTTTATAGTTTCTCAGTGTTTTATATCACACTGATTATAACCACACATAATATCGATAGATGTTACACCCACTTCACACAGCTTGCAACAGGCATCGAAAGACACTCTGTCTTCGGCAGCAAAATTTCTTTGGTCACTACGTTGTTGGATGAGACTTGTTCTTACCATCATTAATTTTCACACGTTGAATTTCTAGTTCGTCGCTTGTCATTTAGACAGAACACTGCAAAACTGAAAGCCTTATTATTTATTTAAAAACAAGACTGGACACTGTGTTAATAAAAAATGTCGCTCGAAAGTGTCCACTGGTGAGCTCTATTGAACACGATAACAAACTTCCGGTTTCCATAAACGGTGGTGAATATCTTGACCAAGTTAGCAAATTCATCAACAACATGTAGCTAATTCTGATATCCCCTCTGCAGGGCATGGAGGCGTTACGTGATAGGAAGTTAGCTTACCTGCACTTCTTGCTAAACCCAGACAAATATGACGTATCGATAAGCATTTTCTGGAAGGTCCGATATCGAACACCGCATGATGATGACACCTATTCGAGGATTTGTTGGTCCGAAATGTCAATTTGCCGGGAGATTTCCATCATCCACTCCACGTGTACTCATTTCCGTGAGTGGTGAGATGGATCGTATACAATATCTAACGACGTACAACTGACGCATACATCTTTCACACCTCTTGCATTACATGCCAATGTCGGTCTTCTTCTTGTGGGTACATACCAACGTACATACCAACGCCTCAATCTTTAACCCTAAGATGAAATTTTAAGTTCTCACTATGATGAAAATGTCGATTTTGGTCTACTGGTCTGTAGCAGTGTGAACTTGCAAAGTTTCGAAGGAACGTGCTGTGTCCATGTTCAGCCCTGAAGATACCAACGTTTTGGAAGAACATACTACGTTCATATTCTTCCGGTAAGTTCGATATCTATATGTAAGTCTACACGGCATTGCAAGCCCTTAAGACCAACATCGACGTGAGAATCGCGTATCTTCATCATCAAACAGAATCTAGTAGCTGCCGTAAATGCTGTACGTCCTCACATGTGGATTTTGCCACTAATCGAACAGCTACTAAGAACCGAGAAAATGCTGCAGGAAAGCGGAAGGTCGTGGGTTCAGTATTCGACGTGCGTGACATTCTACAATGACAAGTCTTTAAAGCAGAGCCCCACCACACAATATTATCAATTTAATACTTTACATGTGGTTGTAACTTTAACAAAAGATAAGCGGTAAAGATAACCTTTTTCAGCAGTCGCTGATATATCATGAGGAGCGGCTGTGTCGTCAGAGACCGCCCTATCCCACACAACATTTTGGGTTCTCCATGTTCTTTATACAAATTAACATAATGGTATTTGCAAGGTCGTAAATCGTTTCATTGTTTCCAGCTGCATGTATGTTTACTCTGTGTTCTTAACTTCCTTTCAGGGTTAGAAGAGACTGTGAAATGGGCGTAACGGCTCCGTTGGACGGGGATTTCGTAACGAAAACAAACTGCCGTGACAAAGACGGGAGAAAATGACAGATCTCCCAAGAATAGAAGAGGTGGTAACATTGTGAATCTTTAATGGATGTGCATCACCATCTTGGGTGGATTGGTGGGTAGGCCCGTTTAGATTTCGAAGAAGCACACAGCGAGAAATCTACGACAGGCATAATAACGTAAGGTCTGAAACAAAGTTTAACTTCCAAGTGTGACTGCAACTAAGAAGAGTGGCCCGAACGACTACTAACCACGAACAAGTTAGTCAAATTCATTATCGCCGCCATGAGAACCTGAAATGTTATCAGCTACAAACCACGGTCAGCTTTAATCGGCGAATGACCAAGGTTACCACCCATGACGCAATTACAGAACACGTGTCAAATTTCAAGCGAAACAGACACCACACCTACGGTAAAAAGACGGATATTAGGTCAATTAATTATAGAAAGAGAGGAATAAAATTGTATTCCGAGATAAATCTTAGTAAAATTAACTAAATTTTAATGTTACTTTAAAGTAAAATGGTAAAGAATAAAACACAAGTGGTTCTAAAAGGATAGAGTATTTATTATATAGACATTTGGTTTCGCATCACAAACGAAAAAATATATAAATAAACACTAAAAACAGAGAGAAATGTTTCATAAAATCATATTACCACGTTTATAGGCCAATTTCGTGTCCACAGCCAGTTAATTTTTACTAAGGCTTTCGTACTTTTCACCAGGTCTTCCAATGATCGCCCTGATGATGGAAGCAGCAAAGGCCTCTGAAACGTCGGCAAACATCTACCAGACTACACAGCGCAACAACCTAGAAGACAGCAATCTTCAGACTCACCGTCGTGGAAACCTCAAATCCTACAAATGATCGTATAAAAGTAAAGAATCATGTCTCCCGAGATATAAGCGATCCTACGAACCTCGTATTTACGTGTTCCGAAGGGCGATACTCGGCGAAGCCTTGTTCTGCTCTGTATTGCAGCAATGTCGCTGAAGATTATTCCAGCAAGGCGTGCATATTGCTGGTGGTGACGATATTCCACATAACCTTGCTCGATCCAATGGACAAAGACGAGTGTACCGGGTCAATAACCACACCTTAAATCCACCACCTACATCATCCTCATTATTATTAGTTTCTGGCATCACCGACTCTCGTACCTAATAATCATAAGACATGAACATGTTTGTGACTACGTCACTCATTGTTATTTCCAGAGCGTTGTCTCTTGTCTTCTTGTATTAATGTATTAGGGGGGCAGGTGATTACGCCCCTATGGGTGGCGTCAGCCCACACGATGGTAAACACATCCACAGGACACATTACGCTGTAAACATCACCACGACAGAGTCCATAATTTTGCGTGATCATTTGCTATAAAAGTTAATTTAATTTACTTACCTACTACAAGCGTTCATAAGCCAACTACCTACAATAATGATTAAGGTAGTATATTTGCGTCATATTGTGAATTAGGTTAATATTTTAATATTTTCCGTCAAATCACAATTTTTATAAGATAATAAAATATAAAATATTTAAAATATCATTTCACGTTCCGCATTCGATGCGGAACGTGAAATGATATTTTAAATATTTTATATTTTATTATCTTATAAAAATTGTGATTTGACGGAAAATATTAAAATATTAAAATAATAATGATTAAGTTCGAATTGTGCACTCTGAGCCCTGTATTCTTAAAATAAAATTTTCTGGATTTGTTCAATCCCTACGAAACAATGGCGAAATCATCCAATAACTTCGATGTTGAAGGTGTGAAAATTTAATTATCTTGCTGTTTCCTTGACAACCAAGGTGCTCCACAGTTGACAATTATGATTATATAGAAGCTGCCACTGATAGACCTACAGCTTATAAAAGGAAAAGGGCACAGACAGAGCGCGTTCATCTTTCTTAAAATAACACCGAATATATAAGAGTTACAGCATCCTTCAGAGAAATAGGATTCGAAGTTTTCACTGCGGTGAGTCCGAAGATGGCTGTCTTCTGGGTTGTAGCGCCGTGTAGAAGTTTACCAAAGTTTCAGAGGTCCTTGCTGCCAACCCAAAAGACAGTCATCTTGCTTCAGAGTAGCTGGTCTGGACTTATGTTATTATCTTTCCAACTATAAATTTACTCTGTTAACTTGAATTAATACGGGTAAATTACGACTAGTAAAGTTTCATTTTTGTGCACAGAAAACAGTGAAGTGTTGCAATGGAACAATGCTCGTTGGTCTAGAAATAACAGCGAAACATACGAAGTTTAACAGAGTACTGGCTTTTCAACTTGCAGTTTTTAAGCACAGCGCATTGCAATAGCTTTTTCGGAGTTGGTATAGGATTGGGGTAGACTGCAATTATTTATACTAGCCTAGTTCACTGATACTAACGTTATCATTGCACATACAAACACACAATAAAATATGCATACGATAATGAAATTGAAGACGCAAATTGTTATAATGACATCGCTTCGACCCTGACAGGCAGAAACAGTTTCCGCAAAGTTTGGTGTAAACTTCGTTTCAAGAGGGAGACATTTCCGATAAAACATTACATAAAGTCAGCATGTAACAGCTTTAATAATCGCTATAGTCGCATTCCCTGACATAATTTAAACTTATTTTTCACTAATCTGTAAACATTTTAAAAACATGGGCCGTAAGAATTGTATAAGGTGTATCCTAAATACGTATGCCAAAAATTTTCTACGTGTGAATTACGTCTTGACGTCTTATAATCCTGAAATATGGTAAAACATGGCCAAAAGGCTTAAAATTTGCGATAAAACTCTTATGAAGTTTCCATTTTAAAAGGAAGATGTGTTACGAGTATAAAGCATAATGGCACTGTATTTTAAGTATCGCATATTAAAGCCAGTCTTCCGACCAACAGCAAACAGTATGCATTCCGCAGACAAAAAACATATATTGCATTACAGTCTACAGGGAAATAATTTGATCAAAGTTTAGGTATCTTTCGCCTGTCTGAAGACACTTCGTTAGTTAGCTCTGAACGATTTGACGACACTTGAGGAAACAGTTTCCATTCGACACACACACACTCAGAAAGCTAAGAAGCATTGAGAAGGATGTCACAGCAATGTGGAGGGCCTCTCCAGCTGTAGCACCGTGTCGTTCAAAAATAAACACGCGGTGCATGACCTCCCGGAGAATATTAACCCACCAGTTCCATGTCTCATTAACACGCTGTACCAATATTATGTCGGATAGTGCCCACTGTGTGACGTAAATTTCATCCAGGTACATGACGTTTAGACAACTGGTTCTACTCTCCTCTGGCGGTCACTGGTTGTCAGTTTGCTGAAGGATTTTTTGTTTTGTTTATTATTATTTTTATTGTTGTTGTTAATATCTAATAACAGTACTAAACCCGTACTCACCGCCTTGGGAACCTCAAATCCTATTTGGGAAAAGATTCTACATTTATTGTTACTAGTGATTAAATAAAACGATAAACATGCCACATGTAACCAAACATAATAAGCTATATCACGTTATCATTTGGTATACTAAATGCACGACAGATATTTTTTTAATTACATAGGCATAAATAAACAATTATTTTAATTAAATAAAATAAGTCAAGAGAGCGTATTGTGGCCACGAATCCATTTACCTACAGATGCGTTACCTAACTGATAACTTGCTCTACACATTTACAAATATTTTCCATCAGCTATATGCCTCAGAGATGTACCAAAATATTTTTAAAACCATTGGCGTGTTAATTTTCCATAATAACGTTACATTTATAACTACGGCACACGATTCTGGGTAACGAACCAAACTAATTGCCCCTTTAAATCACAGAGATACTACATGCTCTGATCATTAAATAACTGTATTTATGAGTTTCATATTATTCTCTGAACACATGAGAAACTGCTTCGTTGAACAGCATTGACCAATTTATCTTTGCAAAGGAGACACGTTTTGTTATGTTTGGGTAGAAAGTGAATTTTGCCGATTACAGTGGCCGTTTAGACACTGGGATCGTGGGTTCGAATGCACCTTAAGGCATGGATGTTTATTCCCGTCTTTCTATGTTGTGCTTTACTGTGTGGGATCATTCGTCTAATGAGGCTTGCCAACTGTCGAAAAATATGGTTTCGAAACCTCAAAAATAAACGGCATAGGTTCTATACGAACTGCAGAGCCAGTGGGAGAGAAAAAAAACTAAGTTAATTAATTTTAAAAAAATATTTACACGAATTATGTGCTCGATACCAAGCTATCACGACTGAAATTTAATCTTTCAGTTGCCTCCAGACAAGTTCTGGAATATTAACTCAAAGAATGCACATCTTTAATTCACACTTGGAGAAATTCAGGTATTTCAACACAGCAGTTTTACAATTCATTAAAGCACTTTTAAAACATTAACAACAGAATATTCCTCCCATTTAAACTAGGTAGGCTACTCGCTTACGTGTTTCAGCATCGTTTCTGAATGAACTTAACCTCAAATTGCTTATAAGGGAAATTGCGTAAAGTGCTGAATCCATTAACTTTGTTACCCTATCAAAACAACTGAAAATGCTACCTGCGCATGTCCATTCACATCACAAAATTCCTTTAATCAGTGAGATTTCAGGTTCTCACGGCCGCGATTATAAAGATGATATCCTTCTGGAATATTACGCCGGGTAGTTTCGTAAGAGTTGCCACTTATTCTATCATGCTGACTCATAAGTCACCGCCCTGATGATGGAGGCAGTAAGCACCTTTGAAAACTCGGTCAGATTTTAGCTACAGCCATAAATCTATGCTTCGATTAATCCTTTTAGAGAGGACATTCAGACAAAACCTGATCCAGCAACGCCTTCGTTACTTTCAGACATAATATAAACTGACTTAGGATTTCTGTGCGTCAAGAGACAAATTGAGGTCTCGTCAAGAAACAATGGGATGATCCAATCACAACATGTTGACGTTGGAGGAGGGGAAAGTGGTTTTAACGTTCTTTCTCAGATAAGGTAGTGGAAAAAAAAGTCTAGACTGAGGAATCTCCTATTTCCTGAACATGACAAGGTCTACTTCGTTTGGTAACAGTAAGCCAATTGTCTGCCAGTACAATAGAGACCGTTCTCGGTAGCCACCCACAGGGCACGGTCGTTATCAACTACATTTGGCTTTCAGCCTGTTACTCTACGGGTGCATTAGTTGAGATAGTTCCTTCGGATGTATGAAGAGGATACATATGTTGCAAGCAGACCTATATCAGTTCATTCAGAATTCCTATTCTCCTCCACACACGATCTAAGGAATGTCCCAGAGTACTGCTGCAGACTTTGGCTGTTATTTTTAAGGAACTTACAATTGAGCCATGCCTCATGGCTCGAAGTGGCTTATCTCCCATATCTAAGTTCTTTGGAGTCTGCGGCTTCGAGACCCTGATGAGATAGCAGGGCAGTTAGGACAGTCTGTGTGTGTCCGCCGGAGAGAGCACGACTCGAGGAGAAAGTCGGAAGGCAAGTCAGGGTTTGTGGGGGTTGAGTTGGGTATCTGGAGTCGGATACCCAGCCGGAGTTTGAGCCCTGAAAGGTGTCTTGATTCTTTTTATCCTATATTTAAATATTTTTCATTAAATAATATACTTTGATTATTCGACGTAGTTTCTTTTGACTTTTCACCGCTTTACCCTCCCCAAGCCGTACCACCTCCCGGCCTGGGACGATCGTGGCCTCAGTAACGTAATATGGCAATCACCTCCTCGGGGGGGGTTCACAATGATTCAACATTAACAATTAAAAGTACAGGCTACCGTCGCCAACAAGTGATCCAGGACACTCGCAAACGACAGCAAACTTGGTTTTCTTCATCAAAGAAATGGTTCTAGACAGGAGGGATACGTAGCAACGAGTCTGCGTGAAGAAATTAGAGAAACTGAGACAGGCCAACAAAATTAAGTATATGTAATTTTAAAAATAATTATTACAGATTATCTTAAAGTATTAAGATTCCTGTCTTCTGGGTTGTTGCGCTGACTACACAGCGCAGAAACCCAGAAGACAGGAATCTTAATACTCACCGCTGTGAAAACCTCAAATCTTACATATCTTAAAGTAATCTTAAGAGGTAGGAGAACAGTTATTAAAAGCAAGGTAAGTTCCAGGTACTAATCTAAACAAAGCAGCTACCATGAGTTCTTTCGTAGTTTGTCTCCAGTCCCTCCAGGAAGATACCAGTATAACGCCTTCGAATCAATCGTAAAAAGTAAGATCTAAGGTTCTCACGGTTGCGAGTATTAGGATGGCTGTTTTCTGGGTCGTCGAAACGTCAGTAAACTTCTATCAGACGACACTACGCAACGATCGAGCAGCCATCTTTAACCACGAAGACGTCATCTCAGTTTCCACGCTATATAACTTAAGCATTTGATACAGAACCGTAAAACCAGATGAAACAAGCAAATATCAAGTCTGTTTAGCCACTTCATTGCCTTACGGACGGAAAGCGGACACGCGAAGCACAATCTGGGAACAAGTAAGCGAAGACGTACGGTAATCGACTTCGAAGTAAGTAATTTTCTTTCCGAATTCCCCCACGTGAGACGTTTCATTTCAGTTTGGCGGTGACGGGATGTTCCCAGCAACAGCGGTGGATAACGCGACACCCTGACAGAGCACGTGTGGAGTCACTAACCCCGTCCTCTGCAAGAGGATAGCGTAACGATGCTGCAGCTGTGTCAGAACACTTGTAGTTATTCCCTCACTACACTATTTTGACTTGTGCTGCTGAACTTGGTTCAGTTTACTATTATTTTTTATGATGAATGGTTCGTGATGTTGGGTCCCACGCGTCAGACTGTACCTGTTACTACTTTTCTGCATTCCACAAGGGAATATCAGTCACTTCACTGTGTGGGAACAAGTAGATGGAAGGAAAATTTATTACCCGACCCTTTTTTATAACCCCGAGAAGAAAATCTTTTACGTCCCTAAAGCCTGTCTACAGCTCATTATAATGTTAGGAACAGATAGAAACTTACATCCTGGGATAATTGGGGACCTTGTTGTCATTTTCTAACAGAAAGACAAACTCACTGACTAATTAGAGCAGAGGCCCCACCGGGCAGCTGAGTTCGGTAGTCGCACAGAACAAAGTCTTGGACTGTCCAACGAGACGCCTTCTTCATGATGCTAACGATTCTATTTTGTGACGAATTAGGACTACATTCATAATGAGGGATATTTTGTTTAGCATTCTCATGCGTTCACGTCTGGCTTACTCTCTCATCTTTATTTTCACAACCGATGAAGATATTTTGGAGGCAGACTTTGCCTCTACTCCTGAAATGTATGGAATGATAACAATGTTTCTCGTCAGAATTTAGTTAGACGGTAAAAAACTGAAGTAGTAACAGCTCTGCCAACATTACAGCTGATATGAATAACCAATGAAATCAGAGGCATAAGAGTCCTCAAGGTGGTAGTCACCGACCTGGTCAAGAAATACTTCCGTCTGCCTGTTTAACAGAATGATACAGAATGAATTTATTTTAAAATATCTATCTATTCTCAAAATGAGATCCTACCTACTGCACTGTCAGCACCAGGCCAATTCTCCGTTACAATAAAATTTAAACATGGCTACAACAAATCGATGGAATTTATATTCTGTGTATTACGGAGTACATTATCAATGGGTTTTTTATTTCATTTATATGTTTTTTCTTTCTTCCTTCCTTTATTGGACAAGTTTCCCCAATGTTGTTTCATTGTATACAATGCATAAAGCGATCACTATGCAGGGCCACGGAGATGAATAATATAGCGGAGCAGAACACGAATATTGGAGTCTCCAATACCCCACTTCTCCAATTTTTTCACCATCATAGTTGCCACAGTGTCACTCTACCCGCAGGTACAGAGTTCTTAACATTACCTAGCAGTCCAGATGCCTGGAAACTCATGTCATTTCGACATAAGAGCACTTTTCTGAAGAAGTGCAGTGTTATTATTTATTGCCCACAATGCGTTGTTACCAACTGCAGAGTCATAGAGGAAGATGAGTTGAGAGTCTAATACGTGTAATTGATATTGTCAGTAAGGAGGTTAGAGACAAACCATATTCAAATGTGGTTGCTATGTCTTCCCCGTTTTTAAATAACAGAAAACCCGACCTGAGTGTAATTCACTTTCCTTTCTTCTGCCTTCATGTCCAACTTAATCCGCACAAAACTCGGAAGATTTATCTCGATAGGGATATACGTGTGATGTCGCATCTCTACGTTTCCAGAATCTAAATTTAATTATAAGTTAAAGATAATACACATTTCGTTTCTTTCAGTGCACCAACATTCATATAATCAGTTAAGATAATAAATACAGACGCAACTAACAAGAAGGCATCCTAAGATATGACAGGACAAAGTAGCATCGAGTGAGCCGGACAACCACTGGATTCAAGACAGGGACTGTACTTGGCTTCGTCTGTGGTCACTCACACAGAAACTATGACAAGAAAAGTCATTACACTTTATGGAAATATTATCACGAAATTCGTAGTTGCTATTCAGCAATATATCGTTACCGAAAGCAATTAAATGCAACATTTTATAAACTCAATTTAGACTCTCGCAGTCTGATTTTAACCACGGGTACGTAAATGTAGTCGTAATAAAATATAAGCCAATGTCAGTACAAATTATTTGCGACGTGACACATTCTGTCTGCTGCCACTTTCTTTCACTTTTCTTGACAGACTTATTATTACTCAGAATAAATTAACATAGTTTCCAAGAGCGTTACTTCAGTGTACATCAGATATATAATCGACGTATACTTCACTTCACTCTATTTCAAGTTTTAATCAAAGAACTGAACAATTTTTTTTCCCCATTTTCTGAAAAACTGAAATTACAAAACGAAATACCGAGATTTTCATACGTGATTAAACACGCGTCAAATTACCAGTGTTGGGAATTCTTAACTAAACATTAGTTCTAGAATATTTTTGTTTGTACTGCAAACAAGTAAACCAAATGTTAAGTTATTGAATCATGATAATTATTTCGTGTGCATGCAACTGTGTATAACCTCACATCATTAATCCATATTGAAGCCAGAAAAGTATGTAACTGTCTTGAATCAGTACACCTTCGTACTAGATCGAACTACTTTGGGGTCATTAATACTTCGTAATGTTATCATCACAACAATCATACATAGATCGTTAAAACTGCATACATCCTAACGTTAGTATAGTCCTTTTTATCTTGGGTCGATAAATGTTTCCAAATTTTTGTCATAATTATTTACAATAAACTTTTCAATCAGACATGTGGTTTATAACATAACAACAAAGACTTGCTTAAGACAACGTGGAGTGAGGTAACTGTGTTGTTATTGGTTGAGACTTTTTGTGTTTTAAATTGACTATCATTTTCTGGGTTATTTAATTACGCCCTTAAACTTCTGAGGCCACATGGTGTCGAATGATATGGCAAAATAATGAATGGTGAATAAGTAAAGGCTTGGAATGATGCTATCGTGGCCTACTTGAAGGTATTACCCGTTACTCGCCTGCAGCACTGAAGAAAACACGTTAGGTTAGCTTATACCCCAGCGGAAATTCTAACTCTAACGAATACAAGTCTACATCGTTACAACACCGACCTTCTTGGAGTTTTCAACCTCGTAAGACAAAGTTTCTTTATACACATAGGTCCTATATAGTACCTAACCTAACCGGACACGTTATGTTACCTATTTCGAGAGTTCAAACTGCCATATATACCTACAATACAATTTAAAATCGCTACTAATGCAAAGAGTCTATTTCAATAAACTCAATGTCTTTGCAAATACCTTTCTCTTACCGTGTAAAGTTTACAAAAGTAATTAGTTTTAAGTTAAAAACCAGTTACTCTATATCTCAACGACAAACTCGGAATGTCAAACTCATTCGTACGCAAACAGTCCATCGACTTTACACGCGTCAGACGGGACTAACTTTCACTGGCGGTATTGCTAGGAACAGCTAGTGAAATTGCTAGCCTACAAGCAACTCCTGGTGTGTCACGAACTTAAATAATTCTTTCCCGTCCAACTATTTACCCTTCTGGTAAAGTTTTACTGCGCAATCACGAACCTCGAAGGCAGTTAAGCCTTACCAAATACCACATTTTCTATATTTACCTGAGTATTAACGTAACACGTACAAGTAAACCATACTTAAGTTTGACAGATTTAAATTCATATGTTAAATTAACCCTTAAATCCAATGGTAATTATATGCACCACTTGTAACAATTAATAACACCGCATTTTGTACACACAATGTATTATAGATCTCAGTATATACAGCGATATTTACCTAAACAGCATTGACCAATTAATCTTTGTAATGGAGACGGGTTGTTTTCTTTTGAGGAAAGAATTTCATTTTTAAGCATCATTTAGACACACTTCAGCTTCAAATGGCTGACATAAATTTTTCAAACTCTTTACTACTAATATAGCATTTAAAATGCTTTCCATTTATCTTCGAATTTAACAAACAGTTTAGCCGGTTTTAAAATAAACGATTTAATAACTATAAATATTTATATTACAAATATTACGTTAACAAGAAGTCACGTTTTAACCATAATGATACGAATGAAGGAGAAATTCCGAAATAAAGGCAGAAATTTAAACGTTTCGGCGGCACTCAAGTTTGAAATTTAAAGTCTATTAGACCTAAATGTCATCTTAAGTTTTACGTACAGTTAAGCAGAAAAAGAAAGCTTGATCACGTGTCATTGTGTGGTTTGTTCTTGTGCATAATCGCTTTCGGTGAAACATAACATAAAAGTCTCCACACTCACCGCCGTGAGAACTTTAAATCTCACCAAATATGCAATTTAATTATTTAAATAGATTTTATCAAAAGGATAAAACAGGGTGAAGACTGTTCTTATCTCACTAATTTAGAAGAAGATTGTCCGTGAATCTTACGGATGCTGAGATAGGATTTATCGTGAAGGATATCAATAAGAGAGGAAAAACATGAAGCAAACACCGACGACAAGCCACCCTGCTGTTTCCTCACAACTCAGATTTAATACGCGATAAAAGATTTACGTGAAAGCTACACACCGAACTTTATTTATCTCTAGTACAACTCAATGTTAAAAAAAAAACTATAAAGATTTGCTTCATGGTAGCAAGGGAACAGGGGCACTCAATATAAAAACTCTTAAGTGAAAGGCTGATGTGCCCAGGTCATCACAAAGGGCGATGCAACGCGGTGAGCATCGAATTCTCACCTCGCCATGACGAACTCCCGAATGCTTTAACACCTACGACCTCTTTCCATTTCCGACTGTATGATCAAACTTAAAAGTAAACTACAATCCTCAGCGTAAGATATATCACTACATTTTATATACATCTGGCGGCTACATGTTTCGACAAACACATGCCACCATCAGGTCATTTTGTTGCTTTCTTTTGTTACTAAAGACACTGTAATTCCATACAAAAACATGTTCAAATCGGTTGCAAAACAGTCCTTGTACTTGTCAGAAAACAGTCCTGACCACAACAGCGTCTCGTAACATTAAATAAATTTTGAAACTGATGCAAGATTCAAAGAAACCTGTTTCAACAGATAAAATGCATTTGCCAAATGTAAGAGTATGTATGAAACCGGCATTGAAGGTAACAAAAATGACAAACTTATCAACTATGAACGACAAATATATCAGCTCTGGTCGAGGAAATTCTACTTTCTTTACTGGCGACCTCTGGTGCAATTCGTTCATAAATACCCACGATGTGTGTAATCGCATCTTCCCTACAGCTGGATCGGGGATCGTAGGTCGCCGAAGACGAGCCATCAAGTCCCACTTTCTCACGGCACGCAGACGGGATGCTTTTTTATATCTTCTGACAATACCCTTTCTGACTTATGACGTAACATTCTTATACAGTCTGGCTCGCCTAAACTGCGAATACATGTGTATGTAATGCACCTGTTTGTACACAAGGAAATGTCAGTAACCTCACAAGTCCTCAAGCACTTCAGATCGACACAGATAGTGGTAGACGTTGTGCTGATGTCGATAGCAAAACAGGATTTTTTTAATTCAAAGTTTAAAGTTGTCAGTGTCTCTCAGAGATATTGGTTCTGGCAGTTTCCAGAGGCCCACTTTCTCTGACCCGGTTCTAAGGACCACCGCTGCTAAACTTGTAACGGGGCTTGTCCGAACTGACACTTCCCTGCCATGATCAAAACCAACTGGCCGACCTTCAAAGCAAAGCAAAGCAAACCAGAGTTGCGCCACACGAGAAAAATTATCTCGATAAGAATGAATGGAATTGTCGTGATCTCGTGTTTGTTGTTACATACCGCATTTATCACAGGTCCCTTTTATTTCCTTTCCTTCAATAAGACAGACAGTAACGAATATTATAGTTATCACTTCTCGCAAGATACATTTATTGAATCGCGGTAACTGATATTGTCACAAACCAAGCATGCATACAAAATCCTGGTTTCAAAGCCTCAATGAAAATAATACCCCAAAGACTTATGCCTAGATCAAGGATAATATTAAAATGGATCTTAGGGAAATAGGTATGGACAGTATGCATTAGATTCATGATACGGACAGATGACGGGATCCACAAAAGGTTTTTTTCAAATACGAAATGAATAAACCCAATTATAAAATGCCTTAAGTTTATCTTCGCTTGTAATTTTCCTCATTAAGTTATTTTTTTCTTTTTTGCTTGTGGGCATATAGTAACGTATGCAGAAATGTGAACCTTGCAAAAATTGTTAAATTAATTCCATAATTCTCTTTCTTAAAATCTGTCTTATTGTATTGGATGAACACTGTCCTGTTCACACCAGACACAAGAAACAAATTTCATATAACTTCTATAATAATTTATATAATCGCCAAGATTACTTTTTAATACACAACAGTTAACGTAAAACAGAATGGACAAAGGACCCGTTAAAAGACCCAGTTCCACGGAGACATCGTCTCGCCCCACCGAAATAATAATTGCCAGATTTTCAAAATAAAATTATTATACTAATAAGTTTAACACTATACGTAACTGTAACCATGAATAGCAAATTTTAGAATTTATTTTTCACTACAGGCTAACTTTTAATAATTTTATCATGATTCGCCCCTGATATTTGCGCTATAGCGTTTAATTTATATGTAAATGGAAAATAATGTTCTATAAGATTAAAAATTAATACTCATCCTTTGTACCATAAGCAATAACTGCCCCTTCTATTCCTGAACAGCAACCCGCTGAACACATATCAGATCCACGTATCTCAGAACACAGGAAAATACGTGTACTGATCACAAATCGTCAAACACATTAATAGGATACCATGTTAAGTTGTTTTTCTACCCACAGACCTCTTTGATGAAACAGGACCCTGACAAGACAGACCTCCGCCCGCTGAAGAACGCCTACTACACCTATGGTGAAGGGGGGAAAACTCATCTTAAGACTTTGAGCTTCAACCTCATGTTGAGTGGAAAATTAAGCTGGTTTCCGCTCTCTATAGCCTTCCAAATCAACCCGTGGACTATTTGGCATAGAAAATGACTGCCGGTGATCGCAGAACCACACTTTGATAACCACCGCCATATGTAACCGTAACATCAGTAATGAACGCTCAAGATGCGAATGGGGAAAAAATGTAACAGTTATACATCAACAGCTGACCTATTATTTTGTAGAATTATTACTTAGACACGCTGTACAGGCCTACAAATATTATTCTGAAATGTTACCATGAGTTCAATAGTCGGTTTAGTTTGTGAGATTAATCTCGCTACGCTCCATGACAAATTTAAAGTCAGTAACAGAATAACTTCGTGGAGAAGAGTCTTTTAGAAGCGGAAAGCCGCTCAGCTAATCAACAAATACCCCTTCATCGTCACAAAACCAGACGAGGCCGCCAACAGTCGCGATCCTGGGTCAAATTAATCCAATCCACACTCACACATTATTTACTTCACATCAATTTCCCCGACAAGTTTTTCCCCTTTGAGTTCTCCAGCATTTCTCATCTCATCCATGAATGTCTCATTTTCCTCATGGAGTACTTGATGGACAGTGCACAATAAGAAGCCACTCATTATGCAGTTTTATCCAGCACCCTCTCTCTTAGATTCAAATATTCCACTAAGCAGACACCTGCAGCGTCCAGAATACGCAGAGTACAACTGCGTCTTGCTAAAATCATATTAAATTATGGTTTACATAGGTCCAACATAAACAGTACGTTTCTTAACGAATATACGAGTACAATATAAATTTTCTTCAAACCTGTCGATCGTATAAAAATAACTATAAATTACATAAAAATACAGACGTCAGTATGATGACAGCAGGACCATCACCTTTACAACATTTCCCGGTTAGCTGTATTTATTTATTCTTTATTTAACGACGTATTTTCAGCCTAATTTAATGTACCGGTCCGGAATTTGTCTGAAGGGCGTGAGGAATACTACGAAAACGTCAGAACAGTCGGTCTCCCGGCAGAGATTTGAACCCTGAACCTCCCAAATACGAAGAAGTTAACCACTCGAACACGACGTTCAGTTTCCCCGATAGAATAAATGTTTAAGAAATATGATAGTAACAATTATAGTTGTACTGTGACATCTGTAGGATGCAACTATAAATCTATGTTTGTAGACTCTCATGCATTAATGAACACGATGACCAATTAAGTATGCAAGATAAAGACCGGGGTCGGATGTGAAGGCGTACGCCTTCAGAGTACACCTTTCGATTCTTGCGTTATTTACATTGAACTGCAATTCCATGTCACGATTCTTATTTGAACATAAATTGTGATTTTTGCTTTCCTTAACGTAAATATTCCAATTTCAGTTGCGACAGAGAACACCCTTAAGACCTTGTACCAAATTTATTCATAAACGAATCGTAAACACATTCATATTCATGATAATGCCAACACCTGTCACAATACCAATACTAAAGTGCCAATAGTCGTAGGACTTGACACGCCAGATACACTTGACTAGGCGAGTTAATGTAATTCACTTCCTCATTATAACAAAGCAGTCGCAAGAAACGAGATTAACAAAGTCCTCTGGAGAGCTCGCCAACATCGCAGTTAAACATCACACGTTTTTCATGTCATATAACCACACCAGCCACGGTGGTCTAGCGGTTAGAACGCTGGCCTTGTAATCCTGGGGTCTCGGGTTCGATTCCCGGCGGTGCCCGAATTTATAACTTGTGTTGGGCAAGGCCGTGGTCTAGGCAACACGGAGTTTTCCTCCGGGGGCTTCCCCGGTTTCTCCGTGGCATCCCAACAATTACTCCATTCCCACACAGAAGAAGGCAATGGCAAACCACTTCTGGATCATCTGCCAAGAACGTATATGAACAGGTCCCAGTCCGAGAAAAGGATGGAAGGATCCTGTTCATATGGACCTGTCGTCAGACAGAACACTAAATAAATAAATGATGGCCACGGTGGTCTAGCGGTTAGAACGCTGGCCTTGTAATCCTGGGGTCTCGGGTTCGATTCCCGGCGGTGCCCGAATTTATAACTTGTGTTGGGCAAGGCCGTGGTCTAGGCAACACGGAGTTTTCCTCCGGGGACTTCCCCGGTTTCTCCGTGGCATCCCAAC
Source organism: Zootermopsis nevadensis (assembly GCF_977971745.1). NCBI lineage: Eukaryota > Metazoa > Arthropoda > Insecta > Blattodea > Termopsidae > Zootermopsis > Zootermopsis nevadensis. The sequence goes on along the minus strand of NW_028259151.1, from coordinate 4,632,301 downwards.
AATTACTCCATTCACACACAGAAGAAGGCAATGGCAAACCACTTCTGGATCATCTGCCAAGAACGTATATGAACAGGTCCCAGTCCGAGAAAAGGATGGAAGGATCCTGTTCATATGGACCTGTCGTCAGACAGAACACTAAATAATAAAATAACCACACCATCTCCCCTAGCACGATGCAACGAAAAACTAACAATATGTTATTATACAGCTTGTTGATAGAATGACAACACCAATACTAAAATGCTTGTTCTGAACGAATATTCGATATTAATTATATATTTCAAGTTGCTGGTAAGTCATGAAATGCAGATTAAATTATTCTTTTTTGTTTTCTGTTCCGATTCAGAATACATTCTAAAATAATAATACTGATTCTTCAGGTATTTGACACACCGCAAGGCCAATAGCACGCGAGACAACACATCATCATCCTCGCGGCAAAGATCAGAAACGCATACAAAATTTTAGCCGGAAAACAACAAAGACACCACTTTGAATGCCTAAACACGAGGAAGACGATATTAAAATTAAATACGATGCGAGAGTATGAACTGGATTAGATGGACTCAATATATGAACCTATGGCAATGGGATCTTCTGGTGACGGCAATGAACCTTCTGGTTCCATAAAAGTAATTTATTAGGTTGCTAAGCAACTATCAACGTTTTAACAAATTCACGGCACCATTGAATTTGTTATTATTTATTCCTTCTCGTAACATCATCATACGCATTAGCAAACACTTCTTCATTACATAAGAACGTTGTTTAAGAGAAACCAGTCGTGTTCAGGACGTAGTTTGAAAGTGCCAACTCTTCCTGCAATGAACGGCAGTCGGCTCGTAGGTACCTACAGTCATTTACAATTCTCAGCAAATATAAGTTTATATAACTGTTACGCAATTTCACAAAGACACCGCTGTAAATGTTCTTGTAAACTGTCTCTTGTCTGGGCTAGATAACAGTTTGATCGATTAGTCAGTAGGTTAGCCAATATTCCGAACTCCGTGAAACACGGTCATTCATGGCACACATGAATACAGTCCATATCGTCCTAGCCCCTTATTATCTTTAAGGTCCACCTCAATATGACAGAATATGCGTTTTACAGCACACACTGCCAATTTGAGGGACCGTACTCTTACGAAGGTACCAAGACCTCATAATACAACCCTGGGCTCTAGCTACATTACCACTTACCATCACAATTCAAAAGACCCTCCTTCGAGATTAATGGTCACAGTTTCATGTGCCAAATTAAAGTGGGTTTGTACGGCAGCGGGCATATTTACGACAGTATCCCCCCCCCCCATGGTTCATGTAATCAGAGCCACGAACAATTAGAACATTTCTCCGAATCCATCTTCCCGATAAATAATTCTTTGTGAGACTTTAGGTTCTCAAGTACGAAATTGGCTGCTGTCTTCTGGGATATTGAGCCGTGTAGTCTGGTAGTTTACCGACGTTTCAGAGGTGTTTGTGGGATGAATGATAATACATTAATTTATTGCAGCCTCTATAAACAGGGCGATGAGTAATTACTCGTCGCCGTTAGAACCTGAAATCTCTCTACGAAGCATTACTGAAGCCCCGACTGCTAGTTTCTTAATCCTGTCGCTCTTACATTACACATTCAAGATAAATGACACGTCACAGAAGTCAACATATATTTTCACGTTTTAAAAATTTTCCCGTCATTAAAAATTGTCTTCTAGCCAAAAAAAATTAATAATAAACATAGCGCACAGTAACCCTGCAATATTACGATTTCAAAACCTCATTAAACCTGTAGATCTGTAGAACGTTGTTTAAAGAAAATAAATTCGGTAAATATATTATTTATTATTATAAGACCGGTGGAGGATGGAGGGCTGTTCTAGCGGCAAACTGATCCTATTTATATGCTAATTATTCTTCTTCTTACAACACAACCACTCCGGTCCAAGTACACGACTGACCTACCACAGAGCCCCACGCTTAGTGGACAGTTTTGAACACAGTTTTCATAAAGGAACAGACACGATCGAAAAAAGTTTACACATACGAACAAGTTTTATAAACAAACAAACAAGCAAAAAGCCTAATGGCACCTGGTTCAGTAGGACACTAAATGGTCAGTCCTGGATAAGCTACTGTATCTAAACCACCGTTAGAAAGGCAGTTACTAGATCACACTTGTACATATGTGTACAAATTACCACGTTAATCAATACCAACTAAAACACATTACAGTTCATCATTCTGTATGACTGGTGAAGTGGACCAACGCTACCCGGGGGGGGGGGGGGGGGGGTCCAAAAGTATAACCCAGTCACCTGCTGCTATCAGCTCCCTGGACACTCGACAAAAGACTGCTCGCTTTTTTCCAGCCGTTCTACTTGAACATCAAAATAGATGTGTGGGCAAACCCAAGTGGACCGTGACAACACAGGGTCAACCCACCTACTTAACCACAGATCGACATTCGGACCGACATTACGGAAAAGGCAGACTGTAATGTGGACAACACCGTGATCAGATATTACGCACCAGAAGGAAAACCGAGCTTCCGACGTCGAACAACATTCATCCCAAGGGCAAAACCGAACAATACGAAAGGAAGTTAATTCTACCTGTACGTTTATATGCAAAATTCAATGGCACAGAGGGTAATTTCAAATATCCACGTTCATTAGACCAAGACATCAAGCAATATAAACACCCACAAACCAACAACACCTATGACTTCAGTTTTCGAGGATAAGCGACGTCGAATGGTGAAGGCCTTCCAACCTTTCGGCTATCAACACAGTTGTCAACTTTATGGTGAATGTCTTGGGAGGCGGTTAAGAAGCCCTTCTGGCAGAGGAAGTTACTAGGAAAAAGATGTGGTTGGACGAACAGGGAACCGCGGTGAAATGGTTACAGAAATCAGACGAAAAAATTTATAGGAACCACGTGGTTACGGAAATATGTGACGAAAGAACTTTAAGCAATCACGTGATTGTAATACGCTTTTTAAGTTCGGTGTAAATTAAATTATTATTGCTGTTGTTGATAACTTGTATCTACTAATTCCCAGGTGTTCCGCTACTGGCAGATTCTTCAAGCTTTCGCCTGGATAAAATTAGCTATTACACTGTCAGGATAACATCCGAAAAGACCAAATTATCTCTTCTTCGACGTTCGTCTTTGACGCAAATTATCCTGACCATGTAACTTGAAAACGCACGAAAACATCGTTATTCACCTTTTTTTAAAATCAACTACACAAACAGTTATTGCAATTCGTCCTACTGCTGACGAACGATACTAAACCAGACAGACAAGTAGGTCTACAAACCGGCCCTCTCCGTCAAGTATAAATGTACTTACACCAAAACTGTAGTCACCAGAGCGACATAACACAAATAATGACAACTTTATGTTAAGTTTCTGGGTCATGCAGCGAGACAGGATGCGAGAGAACCAGTGTAACTAAAATAAAATTACCCAGAGGCGCATGGGTTGTGCCCTAACACGTGGTTACCATAACAGGCATCAGAGTGGAAATAACCCATCCAATCGACCCTCTAATTTACGTCCTACTGGCTGGAAATTGTTCCTAAGTAACTACACAGTCAACATCTATCATTTTCAAAGTTCGCACTGATGGTGAGTACATCGTTACAGTCAAGAATAAGTTACTCGGCTACAACCGTTGCTACAGACAGCTATAACCCATTATGGCTGTCACCGCGGGCATCTGCGAATGTTTCTATCATGAACAACACTAGGGGTGCGGTTTGACTTACAACAGTGCTGAGATTATACAAAAGTATCTTAAATGTATATTGTTATATGCGTTTATCTATCTGCATATCGAGAATAACAATGATGATCTGTGTTAAGATATTGAAGTTCAAATACAGGGCCGACAATGACGTTTCTTCTATCTTATATTATTTTATTATAATAATTCGTGATTTGTCGTCGTCGTCAACCTATTTGTAGCAAACCAATTTGTCTTCAAGAAATGACGTCATCAAACAATGTTACGTTACATTTGTTTACTCGGCATTGTTGTACCAACAATATTATATATTATATTAGAACACAACAATGGCGAGTAAACAAATGGCTACAAATTGGTTGGTTATAATAGAACACACGTCATAAAACAAATATTTGTTTACTCGGCATTGTTGCGTATACCAACACAACATTGTTGTACCAACACAACAATGCCGAAGGGTGGTTAGTTTAGTGTCTTACTCAAGATTTTAAGGTTAGTCAAGTGTTTTAACCCCCCATTCGGGGTCGGGGTTGGTTTAGTTTCGTGGTTGCGTTTTAAAAACTTGACCAACCCCCAGAGGAGCTCCGAAACGAGCGCTCTGCTCTAGTTAATACAAAAACGTCCTACAGAATAAAACAGCTTTACTATAATGTTGTTGAAAGAATATGTAATGCACACAAAAATAACACAGAAAATATTCAGCTGAATTTTATAATTCCTTCCTATAAATACTTCGGAATTGTGTACACTTTTACGTAGAATTTTAATTACACCCGGTACTAGGACGACATTTGATTCCAAGCTGGAGTATAAAAATGTCACCCAGTTTATTTGAGTGCCTTATCATGTCCAAGTACGTAAAAGTAGGAAGGATATTGCGGGCGCAATCCTACGATATGGCGAAACACCAGTCACACACGACATTCAACGCGCTTCGTCGTGACAATTAGCGCATTTCATAAATCTAGTCATTAGATTAATAACATTCCATTCGTTAACTGCTTGTGTTTGCATCAATGACAGGAACTTATACGTAATTATCGCAATATAAGACATATCTTTGCGAAGAACTTCATCTATATTATCGGACTGAAGGTCGTTCTTTAATGCCACACCTCATTATCTGAGCAGAAGAGGGGTTCTGGACCAAGTGACATGTTACGACGCAAGAGTGTACAGAAATTCTAAGAAACCTCAATTAATGATTACTAAAGAAACTACAGAACCTGTGGCTATAATACGACTTACATCTCTGATTCACAGAAAAACGAAGAATACTCAGAAGCGTGTTGCAGACAAATAATCGGGAGCGGATGTGTTTCAAACCGATCCGCTTTAGAACAAGTGGACAGGAGATAGAATCTATCAAATCGAATCAGAAGGTTCAACGCCATTAACAGGCGTGAAAGTCACTGGACAAATCCACACACATCGCCCCTGAAACGTCGGAACAAAGAATTCTTACAAAGTATCGAGATGTTCCGTACGTTAGCACGTAGCAGTACCCCTCTAGATCAGTGGTATCAACCTGGGGTACGCGAAGACATCTTAGGGGGTACGTGAAATTTAAAAAAAAAATATATTATTTTATTATAAACACTGAATAATCAGGGCCAGATTTAGGGTTAGCCACAGGCGAACCGGACGTAAGGACATTCGATTTGGGAGATTATATACTATGTATACTTGAATTATACACCAACAATTTTGGGGGTACAAAGTTGAAGTGAAATTATATCTGGGGGTATTTATTATTTATTTAGTGTTCTGTCTGACGACAGGTCCATATGAACAGGATCCTTGCATCCTTTTCTCGGACTGGGACCTGTTCATATACGTTCTTGGCAGATGATCCAGAAGTGGTTTGCCATTGCCTTCTTCTGTGTGTGAATGGAGTAATTGTTGGGATGCCACGGAGAAACCGGGAAAGCCCCCGGAGGAAAACTCCGTGTTGCCTAGACCACTGCCTTGCCCAACACAAGTTATAAATTCGGGCACCGCCGGGAATCGAACCCGAGACTCCAGGATTACAAGGCCAGCGTTCTAACCGCTAGACCACCGTGGCGTATCTGGGGGTACGCGAACAAAAAAGATTGAATACCACTGGTCTAGATGAATATATTTTTAAAACGATTATAAGAATTGATAAATACATTTTAAACTGCGTTTAATATTAAATACCAGTGCAAACATGATAAGTTATAAAAGTCTCTGTGCACGGGTTTTATTAAACGTAACTTAATAATGAGAATTCTTAATAATACCAAACCCGCATAGTAGTTTCGGGTTGTAATGATTCTAAAAACGTCCAAGAAGAAAATACAGGTACAATTCTACAAAATGATTCTGCAACATTTCATTTACTGGACATAACTAACGAGGTTAACAAAATACTTCATAATTACATCCTGTATTTCTTTACTGAGAACTTAACATATAACGCGGCCAAGTTTTGTTAAGCTTAAGCAGCAAGAGTGACATTCCCAACTTGTTTAACAGGGAACCTTTAGTATCAAATGACGATATACGAGATCAGATCTATTCACCGCTGCTGTCTCATTTACATACGGTAATCGGCACATGTGAAATAATGACGAAATCCACAATGAATTTCAATACAAGAAACTTTTATAAAGAACGTCAAACAAAAGACTGCTTCACGTGCATGAAAGCTTATTTATCCGATAACTGCATAGGAGAATACTAAAGACAGGTATTACGTGGGACAAACAGAATAGAATTAGTACAAACCATTCTTCAAACGCAACATAATCCTTGAAACATAAGATGGTAATTGCTTGTAATCAATTCGAATGATTTGGCTTGAAATACCCTTACTTTTGACAGTTACTGCATCCATAAAGTTTTACTGTTATTATTTTATTATCCCTATTGTTTTATTGTTATTCCACGTTTCATGGAGTGTGAAATCAGCACGTTATTTCGGAGGCCTAGTATAATGTTTACTACAGGTTAACTTTCCACCTGAGGCAGGCCACGTTAACTGCCATTTTGTGACTGGGTGATTCGTTGGCAGCTAGTATAGTATTATATCCGCATGCCCTAGAAATACCACGCCGAAGAAAGCAAGTCTTATCAAACTTCAGTATGATTCGTTATATATTTCTTATTTATCAAAACATGAATGAAGGATACTCGACTTTACATTTACTATATATCGTGAGTGAACAGCTTCCAATGCAAATTCGCTCATAAACAGACGATAAGTGAGCCCAGAGTCTGATAGAGAACACTGCGTTTTCATTGTATTCCTACGTAACATTGCATAATCATATGTACGCCACAACACAGGACGAGAAAGTTGCTGAATCATTATCATAATCTAGCTAGGCGGTCTCACGGTTAGCGCTCAATAAATCGCCCCTGGGACGTCCATAGACAGCATTCCTAGTCTAATCCCAAATTTTATTCCATGGTTAGAATCTATACTTCGACAAAACAGAATTATAACGATTAATCGATTGTGACAATAGTCGATTCATAAAACCAATATTATATTGAGCAGTGCCCATTATCTTAGGTAACATTTTATTTGGGGTTGGCAGTGGCCGCGCGGTCGCCGGGACCGTGGGTTCGAATCCCTCTCAAGCCATGGATGTTTATCCGCGTTTGTCCTGTGTACAGGTAGAGGCCTTGCGACGGGCCGATCCCTCGTCCAAGGAGTCCTACCGAATGTCTAAGATCAAAGTCAACGAAAAGTTTGAACCCGCAGTGCTCAGGCACTTGAAGAACGGGTCGATCCCAGTAATATTTTATTTACACGAAGTTTCGAGAGCTTAAACTATTCTCGTCTTCAGGTAACTAAACAGCCTAATCTACACACCACTACTTCGGTAAAAAGAATAGTATGCAGTGTTAGTGTATAGACCCTTACATCGTATCTGAAGGACGGTAGGGGATGTCTATTGGATGAAAGCCAAATTTCATCTAAGAAACAATATAATGGAAACAGCTGACAAAAAACCTGGTCTTCTGATCGCCACTGGAAGAAGCTGTAAATAATGGGAACAATCAGTAAAGTTAGCATCTTTCCCAGTCAATCCATCACATCGCCTGCAGCAAACATTCTGGGGAACACGTAACATACATGATGTGCGTGTTTCCTAGGCGCGATTCCAGCCAAGGCCAAAGCCGACCGCAACCCGGCGGATAGAGAGAGAAGGTAACATCCCAGCAGGTTGACTGATCATGCAATAACACTGTTTGTGTACAGGTACACACAGTCCAGAAAGTCGCTGCTGCTTGCTTTCTCGTTCGGTCACACTGCCAGTATTTAAAAGTGGTCAATTGTAAAATAATGAGTAACCGTCTTCACATACGACGAAAAACAATTTGGTAAACTGCCCACTTTCTAAAGAATATCTTTAATTATGAGTATGAACTCCAATGAACGTCAAAACAATGTTATGCAGGATTCATTAAGTCTCAAAACCCAGTTTCTGTTAAATTATAGAATGTACACGGACATTCTCATTATCTAACGTAGAAACCACCACATAATTTTAAAAGAGTTTGTAAACGCCGGAAAAAAAATTGCATTCGGATTCAAACTTTACGTAACAAGTTTCAATAAAGCACATAGTGACCATCAACTTTTAAATGGATTTTTGACAAGGAAGAAACGTTTAATATAAGAAATAAAATATCACAAAAGAAATCAAAAAGTGGGAGATAAAATGTATGGTGTAGCCGAAAACACATCACAAGCCGTTAATCTGGCGAGGATCAAATACAATGCCAATCCAATTCGTTCATCTTTGTCTCATATTAGTCCTCTTTACTTAAAGCAAGGGCGTGACTCAGTTTGCATCATGTTCCACGTACCTTATCTCTCAAAATTACAAAAGTATCATTTGACATTTGTACTCTCATTCAAATGGCTCCGTAATGGCGCGTATGTTGCGGTCCAGATGGAATTTCACACGGGGGATTGAACATCTGTCCTCGAACATTCAAGGAGTAAGTACGCATTCGATTAGAGGTTTAGTGAGCCATAAAAACCATTCCTCACTACGGAAAGATAATTTTTCACCCGCGTACATTTCTGTAACTTAATAGTGTATATATTACCCTGCAAAATAAATAAAAAAAATTGTTACCAACTAAATTAACTAACTTATTTAATTAAATGTAATAAGTAAAGTAAAGTAAAGTTTGTCCCACTATACGCCTTGTAGGCGTTTGGGGTGAGAGGAGGTATAGCTCCTCTCTTCCTTGACCTCGGCACTAGATGGGGGTGAGTGGTCAGCATCACGCCCCGGCCGGCTTTACCCCCGGGAAAGAACCCCGGTACCCATTGTAGAGGAGGCTGGGTGGGCCCCAGAGCCGGTCTGGACGCAGAGGCTAGAGGAAAAATCCTCTGCCCCCGTCGGGGATCGAACCCCGGTCGTCCAGCCCGTAGCTAGTCACTATACTGACTGAGCTATCCCGGCTCATAATTAAATGTAATAATTAAATAAAAACAGAAAGACAGTAAAGTTATCCAAGAAAAACGTTGAGTAATAAATGTGAACCGATCTAAGTTCATACAATTTTAATAGATTGTTATGAAATTCAATTAAGTCATTTATAACCCGGGGTCCGCAAATCGATAACGAAGAGGTATATAATCCCTGTCTTAGACTTTCAATTACGAAAATACTGACGTAGAATCACTCCACAAACTTGCACGAGCAGCGAAAGAGCTACGGTTAAAGGACAGACTGTACTGAGGTGAACCAAAACTTCTGAGAATTCCACTCCCCTCCCCTCTCACCCAGTTGTATGTCACGCAACACGCACATTTTAAACGAGGCCTCGACGTTTCTCCGATGCTAGAAATTGGTTTTGAAGTACGTTCAAAAGCAGGGTAATGAGAGGATACAACGTAACACAGGCTTGATATTAATTAGCATCCAGAGAATCGCAAATACACAGGACGTGACACACAGCTCCAGAGTCCATGCGATGTGAATCACCTTTCTCTCAGAAATTCTGATTTCAGACGCTGGCCAACTTTCATGACGCTGCTAAAAGGCGAGAACAAAGTTTCCTATCAGCGACATTTCCACAATCGTGATAAATATTCAGATAAATTTGTATTCGGTACGACATCCATCATCAGGATCCACAACTTCGTTCATTTTGATTTTGTTGATGGATCAGAACAAGATATGAAGGAAGGAACACATTTCTTGAAGTGACGGCCATCTTTGGTTCAAAACAAAACAGATCGTAGTCTAATTTTAAAATATTTTCCTTTTACACAGACTTTTCCGATAACAATAAACGTGTAGTTTATTTAGTAGACTAGAGGCTATTGTAAATAGTTATAATCTAACATAGTAAGGATTAAACTGAACTTAAAATTACCTCAAAGAACCTCGAATGCGTCAGGTTCTTCAATTTCAATGCGTTGTCTTACTCAAAAACAGACAATCTCTCTCATGTGTCCTCCGTGCTATTCAGAACCTACGGCTAAAAATGGTGTTCTATGAAGAACTAATTAATTAGCCTACTTCTACGGTGTATGACCGCTCAACTGGTCAAGATACTAATCACCCATTATGGAAACCAAAGATTCATTACCACTTTCACAAGAGCTAGTCAACAGTGCGTCTAAGTCCCGAGATTATTTTTTAACGTATTCGTATGGGCATAAAAGGTTCAAGCTTCTGATATTTTCGGCGGATAAATCACAGAATCTCATAAGACGCAATTGAGAATTGTATTTCTTCCTAAACACACTCAGATGCAAGAGACGAACAAGAAATGCATAAACATCCCATAGAAAAGGACAATTTGGAATACCCAGATGCAAATGGATATTATTAAAGTACATCTCGTGTTAATAAAATTAAGTTGATTCAGGATGTAAAAAGGTCTTCACGAAAATAGGGAACATATTTTGAACAGGCCGGTAACTATCATCCGCTGTGAATGAAGAAACTCCGCCAGTTTCCCATGCAGTTGAACAACTTCAGTGAATTTGCATTGAATCACGATTCATGTGTCTTGCATCAAGATGTTTTAAATGCAAGGCATTCTGTAGCATTCCACAGACTTCTGTTTATTACTGGAGGTCTTTACGAAGCCCAGCGTGATGCAATGGCGCAAGCCACCTTTCGTGTAGTGCACCCGTTCGTCTTAAGACCTTATGACACAAGGCAGATTTTGATATATTTTGTAAGACAAATTCCCGTCGAAATTTAAAAGAGATTTACTTTGTAGCTATTTACAAGCTACCAACAAACCTATCACTTATAATGAATTCTTCTCGGGCTACCAGCCGTTGAAAGGCGAAAACAACAAAGTTTCGGGAACCAACTCAGGGTACTGAAGTCCTGACTTCAGTACCCTGAGGACAAAGATGGTCCTCGAAGAGTTGGTGTTTTCTCGATTAAATCACATGACATGGATGGTAGCCCGAGAAGAATGCATTATGTATGTATGAAAGTAATTCAACTGTAATAACCGTTTTAATAAACACAAAAATCGATAATGACAGACTGACATTTTATAGACGCGAAAAATCCCAATTAGGAAGAAGCCTAAACATACCAAACGCAGAGAATCGATGGTCTTTTGCAACTCAGAAGCCAATAAATTACAACCACCAACGCGGCCACAAAATAAACTTAAGGTTCAACCACACTGTCAATTTTACTTACCAGATGTCTATTAGGGGAACAGGACTTCTGAGTGTACACTTTTATTTACTTAATAGCATTTACAGAGACGTTCCGTATCAACCTGCTGTTTACTGTATTCCCGTAAAATTTACATTTTCTTTAGTAAACACACACGAAGTCAAAGATAACATTATAACGAGGTTTTACTGTAACGGTGTAGGAAGTAAAACCACGAGTTTTAATTAAGAAAATGCATAGGTGATGTTATACAAACATTAACATACCCTTGAAGCAGCGGTCTGATAACTGTATACACAGATTCCCTCCCATTTGACCTCCTCTGCTCGTTGTTTGTTGTTGGCATACCATGATATAAGCATCTTTCGCCTTCAATTCTATCTTCTTCATTTTTCTTATAGTTTTTTTCAATTCTTCCCACGCCCAACCACCATTTTCATCTTTCTCGTAAAAAGGGAATTTCCTCTGTACTTAGTGCTAAAGGCTACTGTTAAAATTATCTTCCCAAAATTATACGTAAGCCACAGTTTCACTACAGCCTATAATAATGAGACAAATAGGCCTAAACCTTTCACTGCCTGTAATATCAAAATACATTTCTAAACGGTTTATAGCCTAGATTTTACAGTTCGAAGCTTCAGCCTTAAAAAGTTAAAAAAATTATTTCTAAACCTGTTCATTCCTTCTTAAGAATAACTACGTAATGTTCGTAAAAAGTATAATGAAAAGAAAGGTCTTTAATAAATTAGTGTGATTTTTTGGCTTTCACCAGTTTCAACATCTTCTTTTTAGTGATCATTCGACCAGGCATGACTGACAGTGCATGCAAGAATAACAGCAAAATCTCCAATGTCAAAGAAACGTTTCAGAACTGCCGGACCTTTGCGAAAGGAAGCATGGATCTAAACGATTACACTGTCGGTGGTCTCGCAAAACACGATACTCTCTCCGCCGGCCACAGTCTCCCGCGCAAATCGTAAAGTTCTTCTTTTGGCACTGGAATTCCCCTCGTTGACATTCAGTGCACAAATATCTTCTCACTACACACACAACAGAACTGAATGCCAGAGACGAGGCTACTGTATATAACACTTGTGTCATCTCGATTTCTAAACCGCCGTTTCGAAAGCTTTCAATTCAGATTTCTAGCGTTATTAGGATACATTGAAGACGCAGTGTCAAGTTAAGAGGTCAGCTTATGAGGTTAAAAGATCACGATTCACAGCGATGTGGAATAAACTGGAAATTAATCAGTAGTAACCTATTTCAAGCTACAGAGTAATCGAACATAAACGCAACCCATTCCTGACAACCCTGACAGGTTACATTCGTCAAAAAATAAATTACAATGAAATCAGAAAGCAAAAACAATATTATACCAAGTGTTGGTAATGTCCACCGCGTTCAGCCATGCAGTCATACACTTTTTCCCTGGTGTTTGATGCAACACGACGAAATTCACGGTAACGGTTCACCGTAAGAGATTTTGTCGACGTTTTTGACACATCACAATCGAGAAATGTATTCCTAAACTATTCTGGCAAGTTCCGTAATAACGAACCACCAGGCAGTGTTCGACAACGAACACGCGTTGAACTTGTGAAAAAGACATCCTTGCATTTCGACTTTTTGTTCTCACTATTTTATCAAATGATCGTTAATACTGAACTACATGTTTCGACCCCAAACAATCATCACCAGTTTAACTCAGATCTTAAGTTACTGCACATCTTCAAAAATGTAAGGTCTGTTTTAAGACCTACAATATACCTAAAACAACAATTAACTCACCTTGGTGCGGTTGAGCGGATTCGAAAAATCCCATCCTGGAGCTACAAACAGGTACCCGCATTTCGCCACTTTCCGGGTAGCCTGTAACAGAATACCAGTGATAAGACTTCAACTTGCACACGTCATGAGACAGCTCTACCTACTACGATATTAATGAAAATCATTTTCCAGTGTCAGGAACCGGAGTTCCGGACAAGTATCCTTAGTAATGCTGCCACACGTAAGTCATTAACTACCCAATCAGTGAAATTACAAACACATTAGCCTATTCAGACTTCAAGGCTCTTATTTACGATTCGGGCAGAATCATATTTGGAAGTGAAGTGAAATTCAGTTATCAGAAATGGAAACTGCAGAATAAAGATCTCAGACATTTCTAAAAGTAATCAGAAAACCCAGAGTATTAGTACATTTTGAAACTTTCATATTTTCGTTACTAGATTATATGGCAGGTACTTTTCTATGTAAAGCTTCTTACAAACGTACACCCGAATTACGGCTGCGCGACCAAAATGCAATGGTCCGTCATCGGACACTTCAATGTAAAAATTTTCATGTCGTGTAACCAAAACAATATTACATATTTCAAGAACTATCTCATTCTTTCTACGATTACCCGAGTCCATTCTAAAATTCCAATGTATTCACATCCAAGTGTCATCGAACATTGCGGCCGAATGGTTAACACTCCTTCATCGTATTTGAGAGGTCCTGGGGTCAAATCTAGACCTGGAGACCGTGGTTTTAGTGAGTTTCCCCAGGCAAATGCCCAAACTACCTACCACGACCGTCTCCTTCCACATTCATCTTCCCAATTGTGTACTCATAAATCAACGCTACAGAGAAAATAAATAAATAAATAAATACAAATACAATTTACATCACAAACAACGCAAGGTAATGAACTAATGATGAATGAAGGGCAGAGAAAAGTTTGTTGATCTCTCTGTACCACAAGCTGCTAACATTATACAACTCAAACAGAACGACTAATTCAACTAATTCGTTGCATAAGAATGAAACAACTTATAACATTGTCACTAAGAAAGGCGACAGAAAATTCTTCGAAGGCTTGGGAATATCACGCACGCCTACACATAGGTTTTATGTAACCTTAATGAACATCAGGGTTGCAACAGGAACCCGCTACCAGATCAAATCGACGTCACAGAACGCAATATCTTTCCAACAACGGCGTTGCGTAACGACCTCTCGCCACAACTTTCGCAGAGGAAAACCCAATACAGTTGACCCTTCTGTGCTACTGTACCAGCCCATCAACACTCTGTATTTTCAAGATGGCCCAGCCGTGTACAGGCCTGTCGTGATTCTTAATGTATATTTCGTGGCCTAATAACTTGCCAGAAATCTTATCAAGGTATTGAATTTAGCTATTAAAACTTGCTTTAAGCAGATAAATGCATCAGTTAGTACATAAATGGCTGTGCAAATAATAAAAATGTAGAGATCTATGGGGTCATTGGCCCGTTATGTAAATATGAAACATAAATAAATGACTATTTGGTGAGTTCCATTAACACCAAAGCCCATTTTATGTGCATTAAATTTCATCCCGATTCGACTTCGAGACTGCAGGTTCTAAAATCGAGGCCAATGTAGTAACGTCTTAACGGCTTCAGTTGTCAAACTGGCCTCATTCAGGAAATCAAACCCTGAGGCACCTGGTTAAATTCGTCACTGCTTAGCCAAACTAGGCATGAAGGAGCAGAACAGAGAACGGATGATAAATGACCCAACAAATACTAACAGTAGATTGAGTATAGTGTACAATCTACTAGACGTGAATAATAAATGCGCACACGGATGCAAGCCATATTTAAAAATACTTTGGGGCCTACTTAAGATCGCTATTTAATTTCATATTTAGAAACTATACATGTAGTTATAACGACAAATCAGCACATGACAGAATGTTCTTCTGCGTTAAGGAATTAGGTTATACAGACGTGTTACAAAAACAAGTGCGAATCTCTGATATACGCTGTCCTCTCGTGCCAGTGGCAGAGACGAGTTGCTGCCTCAGAGGATAAGACAGAGCATTCTCCCATCATTCATTTCGTATAGTAATAATAACAGTGCAGCATGATGACACGCGAATTGCGCAAGTCACGAGGCGAAACAGCATGACTCTCACGAATAGAAGACTAAATCTATCACATCTGTAAAAACGATAATCTTCCTGGACACGTATCAGAGGCGTAACAAACCAGCCAATACGACGGAGGGTAAAATGGGTTTATACATGAACTTTTACTCAACATTAACTTAACATGCATTTATACAATGATGCTGGGAACTTTTTAAAGTAGTTATTTGCAACTTGTTAGTAAATATCTGACATTTACTAACAGCACTGCCCGAAATCATTAATATGTAACCATGTAAACAATCCTGACTCTGGTATTAATATCTGGCGTGGTATTATTCTCGTACGCCACGAGAATCAAGTCCGAAACGAAAACATCCAGAACTTAAGAAAGTGTTACCTGACCAACATAGGTTACTGAAAATACATATCATGTCTACACTGCATAAAACCACGGAGCCTGATTGGAGATTGCATGGAAATCATTGCTTCTGTTGATTATTTCCACTGAAATACTTCTATGGATTTCCCATTCTCATCGTATTTCTTACATGAAATGAGATCTCCAACAATCCGTAACACAGAATTAATTTTTATCCAAAGTTGGAGTATAACAACGCGGAACAGTATACAAATGTCTCCAACATGTTCTACATAGTTTGTTAGGACACGGGAATGTGAGTAGCCTTCAGCATTGGGCCATGAAGGCCCCAGGCAACTGTGACAAATATTTATCAGATTTGCGACCCTCGGTACACGAAGTGACTTAGCAGTCAGTAGCCTGGGATCAGTACGCTTGATTTCAAAATTTCCAAACCTGTAATTTTGTGAATGTGTCGAAGAGGTTTTCATAAAGGACTAAAATTCATTTGGAATGAATTTAAACTCCTTTATTAATCACAGAGCTGGCATGATTTACAAAAACATCATGTCAGTTTAGACAATTTCGTTTATTGTATCGTATCTTAAAGAAAATACTTGATCAGCTACTGTTTCCGATGGGTTAGGCAGAATACCACACCCACGACTTTCTCACTGTAACTTCTCCCCTGCAGCTCGCGATATATCGAAGTGAATAACCGATTGCCTAGATATTCTGTCACATGTTAACCTTTTACTTCAGAGTTCAATTAAGGCTTGCTTCGTTTATATATCACATTAAAATCAAAATTTTGGTTCCGTGTCCGTGTAATACATAGGCAAGTCGCGTGTCTTCGAAATTTTGTTCATATTATGTTGTTCCCGGAAATGAGTAAGGCTCTAAATAAATAAATAAATAAATAATGATGTTCAGGCCAAAGTAAATAAATATTCATGAGCGTGAACCTTATCAAGTCACATTCACAGACTTGACATTTGCGAATTGAAAACATTAAGGGTGTCTACTCTGCTGAAGCTTTAGATGATATGCGAAATCAGATTCACCTGCAAGAAACTTCAGAAACAAAAACTGGCTTTCTCCAATACAACAGGAAGAACAGCTAGCCCCTAAGATTTCCAAGTGATAGACTGTCCGCTAGGTAGAGCCAAAAACTGCCTCTGCGTAACATTCTAGTGCATGGGCCTCGAAAAACATTCTCAACCTTTGATATTTTTTTGAAATATCTGCCTTACTGGTAGAACATCTTAGCTGACCAGTTTTATAACTGTGTCCACTTATTTTCTTTTACGCGAAAAGACAATATAATTTCACTTGAAATACTGACAGCTACACGAAACGTTTAATACTGTAGCCAGTAGAATTTGTGGTTTTCACGGTGGCGAGTTAGAAGATTGCTGTCTTCTGGGTTGTTGCGCCGTGTAGTCTGGAAGAAGTTAACCGACGTTACAGAGGTCATACTGCCTCCATCATCAGAGCGACTATATGAGTTAATATGCAGTAGCAGTGGAATTATATTGACGATGAAAACTTAAGAACTCGGAGAAAAGTCTGCCTCAATGCCACTTTGTCCACTACAAATCCCATATATACTGACCTGGGCGCGAAGCCGGGCCTCAGGGATGCAAAGCTAGCAACAAACAGCCCGATCGATACCACAGCCAAAATTTTTAAGTTATCAACAGGCCAAAATGTTACATGGGAATTAAAAGCAATATTTAGGCAGAGTCGTGTAAGACTAGGTTTTTACGACCGACATTTCAAACACTAGAGATTATGACACAGATCATGTAATTAGACGTGTTTCTCCGCCTGGACGTCAGCTACCCTGAGATTTTTCGTGGTTTTCATCAGTACAGCCAAGCAAATTACGGAATAATACTTTAAATAAGGCTACAGCAGCTTTCTTCTAAATCCTTTCCAATTCATCACACATTAAGCATGCCAACATCCGACACTATAAGACACTCACAGTCTGGCCTACTTGACGGTGTTGTTAAGTGAACCGCAAAATAAATACAACCAACATATACGCGGAGAATAAGACAAATAAAAGTTAATCCTACACACAAACACGCTTTTATAACACTTTCGATGGAGACAGTGTGACAATTCGTGAAAAGCTGAAAATTACGACAACCCGGCGGGTAAATTATATTATATAACCGACTCGCTCGCAGCTCACTGCAGACGATAATGAAACACGCCACAAAACGCAAATTAAACTTCGATAAATCACCACTGATACACCGACACCTGTTAACTTTTCTTTGGATAGCACAGACCTGCACCCCAAATCACCACGCGCAAAAGCCATGCAACTGCGGTAGTGGCTGTTCCTTCTAACGTACACCATCCCGCTAATTATAAAATAAAAATACATTACACCGGAGGAAATTTAAACATATAAATAAACTCTCCATACTAAAAAGGAGAAAAGGATGGAAGGATCCTGTTCATATGGACCTGTCGCCAGACAGAACACTAAATAAATAAAATACTATTACTGTATTATAAATTGCTAAAAGTAGATTTTTAAGTAACACAGTCGTACTGCAACTCTCGGTTTTGTAAATGAGAACATATACACAAAGGGTGAGAGAAGTGGAAGTAAAAGCTCGTAAGAACCCGTGCTTCGCTCTTATATCTGGATTGTTTATAGCCGAGTTTGATGTATCCTCACCTCCGGAGGCAAATGTTCATTAAATGCGTACGGAAACACCAGGAATGAATCTTCCTACTACTTCATTCTACCATCACTTTGTCAAAGACGAAGGTCAACACGGGTCAAACCTAGCCCGTGGGCATCTGCCCGACCGGTCCGATACCGGGACCTCAGCCTGGTTCAAATGATAGCAAACAAATGTTAAAATAAGCATTTCGAACATTCTCGGGCCATTATTTTTCCTCAAACAAAAAGTTATTTTAAAGTAAGAGAAAACAAAACACACAACACTTACAGCGCAGAATTCCAATAGCATTCTCGAGTTCGATTTCATAAGCGAATATGTCGGGAAACACACACAATATTACTAGAACACTGAAATATTACTCGCAACTTCGTGCTACACAATACATAGAACTCGTTCACATTTCGTCTCCTGAAGTCCTCAAATTTCTGAACACGCCTATTAACAGACTATGCCCTCCAGTAAAAGTCATTCGCAATTAGACAGGTACTTTGCGATCGTAACATCACTGTGGGGAGGACTTAATTATATCTCCATTGACCTCCCGACATACGTTAACAATGAAAACAGTGGATGGTAAAAGGTTTCCGCATATTCCCACAGTCAATGACGAAACATTATCTTTAGCTGTTATAATATGCTTCAGTTGTTTGGCGTAACGTGATATTACACCGATAAGGTTCATGACTCAGCTTCATTCTTTACGTTTTGTAAGTAAGGAAGTGAATGCGTTTGTGCAAGGCCATCTCACACTGTTTCCTTTTATTATTAGACTTTTCACTTACGTAATATTAACGCAATTTTCAGCGTCTGTTTCTCAGTCTTCATTAATCGAAATCAACTATCATTTAACAGCGACCACAAGCACCTGTAATTTAACATTTAAAAGTTAGTAACATTCTTGATTTACGACAATCCGCACAAATTTTGCATGGAACAGGTTTTTTGTGCGTTAAAATACAAATACGGCTGCATATATAATCTTTCAGGTTATGCTCAAAAGAGTTTTTTTAGGTTCGGAAAATGACAATTATCTGAAATACGTATATTCAAAGCAACTTTACTACACAGGTTTAACTATAAAATTATGATTTCTACTCGCGTGCCAGCGCAGACTGGTTTCAGCAAAGAAAATAACAGATACGCAACTCTGACATCCAGTTTAGTTTCATTGCTTGGTGTTGGAAGGCATTGTAAAACTGTGTTAGCCTATTTTATAACTTTCGTGGAATTTTGCCATGACTCAGAGAAGGTAATGTAATAAGCGCGTCTGAAATACTAAGATCTTAAGAGTATTATTTCACTGCAAAGAAAAGTCCTAATGTATAATTCACATAAATTCAAACATTATTTTTGTCACATATCTGTTTTATATTAGCCGCACCTGTTCTATCCTACATTTATATGACACTACGAATACGCGCATTCTAACATGAGTGTTAATAACAAATAATTACCTACCTACCAACTTTCCTTTTCCGATATTTTTATTTTTAAGTTTATAAAGCGTATACATTAATAAATGTAATTTTGTGGACACAGGTTTAAGTAACATTTAATGGGTGTGATTTAAAGATACTGCCCATTTCATGCATGAACGAGAAATCGAGATTAATCGTTTTCCGAAAATTTAGCAATCTGACCCTCTGTTCCATCCACATCCACGAATATTTTCCGAGCTTAACTACAAGTGCGTGGTTAATGCAGTGTCCATGAACAATGCGTTATTCAGTAATTATTTTAATAGTAATTCAACATGCAACATTTCCGGGTAACGTACACGGCTCGGTTCAAAATAAAGGCTGAGTTACAAATATCTGTTCTTGTAATCCTGGGGTCTCGGGTTCGATTCCCGGCGGTGCCCGAATTTATAACTTGTGTTGGGCAAGGCCGTGGTCTAGGCAACACGGAGTTTTCCTCCGGGGCTTCCCCGGTTTCTCCGTGGCATCCCAACAATTACTCCATTCACACACAGAAGAAGGCAATGGCAAACCACTTCTGGATCATCAGCCAAGAACGTATATGAACAGGTCCCAGTCCGAGAAAAGGATGGAAGGATCCTGTTCATATGGACCTGTCGTCAGACAGAACACTAAATAATAAAATAAATCTTCAGAACTAGCACGAATTCGTATACGAAACGAAACAAAAAGTGCTCAGAACTCGCATGTGGTGTGCTAATTATAAATTCAGTAAACTGTTAAAATAAAATATTAAATTGGTTAGGCCATTGTAATTTATAAGAATCCGGCCGTTAACAAAACACGGTCGATGAACAACTCCTTCTTTCATTATGTGCCTGCAATTGTCGTAAGGTTTTAAGATCCTATCGGTAACGCCCATACCTGAGATACAAATTACGTTTCATCTTTTGAACCGGATTACAAAGGCCGTCACAAATATGGACATCTTTGCTTTCCAACTGTGACATTTTAGAATAGCCCGCATTGTATTTTCTAATCACACCCATTGTGAAACGACATATTTTCAGAACCGATATTTAAGTGCATGCATCTGATAATCGGTGCTGTGAAAAGTCTGTATCATATAATTACTCATGCTTTCTCCGTATCAGACATAACCGCATGTCAGTAATAAACTTTCGTACGTTCGACGAATAACGGCGCCCTGCTCAGTTGACACAGACGTCTAGGAATTTTTAACGCGTCACTGCGTCGGTCTCATATTGAAATAGCAATGTGTACGGCCGGCCCTTGCGTAATCATAAATCATACAATTAATGCTTTACGCCTATAAACCTAAATACTGAAGACAAATTTAGAGTTACGGGTCGCATTTCTGCATACTAAAATGTCTATTGTTCTGAGATGGCTGCCCCTTTTAAGCCATATTTGGTACAATCAACCTAAATACTTTAACATGAACACGCATTATCCCATGTCAGACATACTAATACCTCAACACCATCTAGCGTAAGGAAATACCTACGGTTGAGTCCTATCCCAGATGTGAATCAACATGACATCCTTTGCTGTAACAACGATGTCTTAGAATTCACTTTACTTTATTCCACAAAATTACAGTTCAGATTCACCACGTAACGAAAAAAAAACAGGAGCATAGCAGAGTAGAAGATGAGAAGAAGAAGGAGGAGGAGAAGGAGGAGGAGGAGGAGAGGAAGTAGGAGGAGGAGGAGGAGAAGGAGAGGAAGTAGGAGGAGGAGGAGGAGAAGAAGAATAGGGAGGAGGAGGAGAAGAAGAAGAAGAATCTGATTAACACAAGACATTACAAGAAAAATATTTCCATCACACATTATGCTTAACAATTTCGAAACATCACGGCATGACCTTTCGAACAGGGCAAAGAATCCTGAACTTGGTCCCAGTGCCATTTAAACCTTGAACTGGAGGAACAATTTACACACACGTACAACCGCCTTCCTCCTCTTCTTCTTCTTCTTCACGCTAGAAGTCCTTCAGATAGCCAGCAATTCCTCTCAGACGAGCATTCTTTCTCTTTTAGGGCCCACCTGAACTTATTTCGCTTTTCAGTCTATATTTAAAAATTGTTACCTTGGTCTATCATAAACTACACTGAGTAGGTGAGATTCAAGGTTCTCCTATCATATAATATGAAGATGTCTCCTGAGATGCTGCACCGTATAGTCTGGTAAAGTTTACCGACGTTTCAAAGGTGCTTGTCGCTTCCATATCAGGGCGATAAGTAGTCATCTTCATATACTGAATACAGTTATCATTGATACGTAGTAGCTCAGGTAGTCCACGCCGCATGTGGAACGCGAAAGTCTATCATCTTAACAAGACCTCGACAACAATCCCTATCCAGAGCAAAATGAACAGTCCACACACATTCTAGTGCCCTGTTATTTTTTCAGATTCATTTTAATATTATCTACGCCTAGTTATCTTTCCTCAAAGTTCCCGACAGATTCATCTACGTGATCTAACAACCGTGATTGTGTTCGAAGATTTTATCATTTTGTATCGAACCACAGGCTATAAGGTTAACTGCTCTACTAGGCCTCCTTCCATTTATCAACCTGTCCCTTCTCCACTGCCTCTAATCAAATTTAATCTCTTCTTGCCCAAGCCTCGCATTCGTATGATCTGTTCAGCATTGCCATTGCTTGACAGAATTTTAATTTTTAAATTATATGACGTTGTTTCTTTCCCCCATATGTTTTATTATTACACACACTTACTAAATTTTAATATCGTACCAGACCCACTTAAATCCGTATAAAATTCCCCGAGATAAAAAATATTCAAAATAAAATACTGTATTAAATTATGTATATTATTTCGTTATTTAATATTAATTTGGTCTTTGATAAAATACCTACCATGTCAATGTTGTTCTTAATTTTGTAATACTTTAACGATATGGGCTAATTATGAACAATATTACTCAGTTTAAAGTGTCTTTACGCTGTAATGACATTACTTAGTCTTACCATTTCGTAAAACAAACTAAGATCATCATACCTACCCTTAAGGTTTCTTTAGCCTATTTTTTAATATGATTTGGTCGAATTTTGTCTTCAAGCACGGGCAACCATTAGTTGAACTCATTCCATCATTATAACAGGACATTAAAATACAAATAAGACAAAAACTGAGCAGTTTTGCCTCCTCTTAACTCTGCAGTTTGTTTAAACTACGTAAAAATAGTTCCGAGCATCCCAGCACACAGCAAAAGAAGAGAACGTGAAGTGGATATTGCCCAAGTCCTTCTCCTGTGGTTCAAATTGGCTTCGCGCTATGATTGTCAGCACTGTAGCGAAAGGATAATGTATTTTTTTCAACTAGTGAAAGGTGTATTATTAACTTTTCACTGTCGCCTTTATATATTTATACGGTGTTCCTTTCCTTTGTAGCTGAGTAAACGAAGTGGAAGCCAATCTTTGCATTCCCTATTAACCTAACTCCTAACTTCGTTTCGCACCTTCCCAGACAGCACACACAAATCAGTCACAAAACTCCATTCATATTCTTTCAGCTGTGCTCATTATACCGGCCACGGGTTTGTGCTGAAATGGCTACCGATTCTGCGTGAGGTCAAATCTCACAGACAGGTCACCGGAAGAGGAAGTTCGCACGCATGCGTGACACAATTCAAGCCACGCCCTCTACCGCACTGCCTGACTGTGTAACTTTCCCAAACACAATGACACCAGCCTAGAATGCGCGCTGCAGTACTAAAATACCTCGCACTGATCCCATTCCTTAAAAGGAGGCATCCATTTTTGACATCAAGGATAGACGAGCATTAACAGCAAATGATATCTATTGTGTAGTAGTCCAACTTAACCTCACTTCAGCTAAGCTTATTGTTAACCACAAACGAATACGATTTAACGCCATTCTCATGTCTTCCTAATGGAACCAGACCCTTAAATCACAGTGGTAACTGTATGTACCACCTGAATAAACATTCAGTAACTGCATTTTTCCCAATGATTATATTTTTATGGGTTTCTTACGATTCTCAGAAAAAACAGCGAATAGTTGCCTAAATATCATCCACCAATATAAAGGTGACGTGGATCAAGAAAGAATTCAGAGTTATAAAAGCTACTTACATTAACGTTTCTCTTAGAAGAATTAACTCTCAAAGCGATCTGCATTATTCATAAGGCGCTGTGGTGCTTGGTACTTTGGTTGATAGCAGATCGGACATCGGACCTCGCGGAAAACGTTCCGGTTAACAACTTTTCAGGGAAAGAAATTAACATAAAAAGATCTCAGTGATGATTCTAGACACTAAAATGTTCGCATACAAAGTTCTCACTATGTCGGTATAAAACAAAATGTTCTCTAAGAGTAATTTCGAATAAGGTGCTATGTTTCACGATGCTTCTATGCAACACAGAGTGGAATACTTCAGTGGATCTGTGTGATGGAAATGTACATTTTTACGTTAAGAAGTGAGGTTATAATTCCACCTGATGTAGGCTTCGGTCTGTAAAGTAACTTGCGAGAATAATACGGTATAGGGACTATTCATAATTTCTTTCAAAGGTAATCAAGATTTCGATGGTCTTCTAGGATGTGATGTGGTGTGATCTTGCAGATGGGTATCAACGTTTAAGTAAATCATAGCACCCCCATCTTCAGCCCTGAGGATTAAAGCAGTAATTTCCTCCGAAACGCCGATACCCACCTACAAGTTCACAATATATCTCGGGTTTTGTTTGAGCAACTATCAGCTTCTCTATAAGTACACTATTCCATAGAGTTAATCATTTGGAAAATATTTACACAGTTCTAACCTGCAGAGAGTACTTTATCCAGGAAGTAAAATTTTTGTAATCAATTATATGTACTATTTATTTAAATTTCGTATAAAAACTGAATTAGAAAAAAGTCTATGATATTATTAACAGGATAACAGGCAATTCAAAACATTAAACGTTCTTCATACTTAACTTACACACGCTACAAGACGTAGATTCCAATTTGAGAATTCAGTCGCTGGTATAACACCAAATTATTTACAACTAACCAACACAACAAAGTTTTCTCCGGTGTCTGAGCTCGAATACGACACGTAATCCAAAGTTTCATGCGCTCTCACATCAGTATCAGTTCAAAATATTTGCTGATACTGTACTATTACACGAAATATTATTTATGTCTGCACATTAAAGTACTCTTAACTGCAAAACTAGCCTTATAGCCGTTGGCTCGAATAATGAAAGTTATTTTATACCTAACTCCGCTTGTACAAACAAGTCTTATGATAAACTAGGTATCAATTTTCTGGTCCCTGTCGTTACATAATAGATTTTACGGACCATGCAATACTGTTTTATAGCATTACTCTCCGTAAATTTAATTTAACTGAGATCGTTCACCGAACCTTGCCTTCTTAATTCAACAAAACTTCTTACGTTAAGTGTCTATTGTTTCCAACACTGCACGGCTTCTGTGACACATAAATCTACCAAACACTGCCCACACCTTTCACAACCAGAGCTTCTTAAAAACTAACCAAAAACTTCAGATTTTATGGCAATGTGAAAACATGGCGCAAAGTTATTTTCTCGGGAATCACAACACCGATTTTATATTTCAAACTCTTTCACAGGTCATAACAAGACTGGATATAAAGTAGCTCTTTTTATTTTAAAGATTCTGTAGTTCTATTATAGCACGGCGCGCTCTCAGCTTTGGGGTGAAAGAGTATCTATAAATAAAGGATAGATGCGAATATATGTTATAATAAATGCGGACAGCCAACAGATGCTAATCGTCCAGCCTTGGGGTTGGGTAAAGGCTTAACAACTACTCACAATAAAAAAAACATCATGTTACGAAATGTTACACTGGGCTTCTATGCAGAGGTGCTTACTGCCTCTACCATCGCCCTGTTGATGGAGGCTGTAAGCATCTCTGAAACGTCGGTCAACTTCTAGGAAACTACTATATGACGTAGAAACCCAGAAGGCCGCCGTGAGGAATCAGGACATCTGGCCTTCTCAATCACCACAGCACACTTGGTAACTGTCATAAGTTAAAAATGTTGTCTGTTGTGGAGTCTTCACGTACCCAGGTCTCACATTACACAGGTCAGCACACTTGAAGAGGGGACAAGGAAATCCAGTGACCTTTTCCTTTAAAACAGCGACACAAATAGTTCTCATTTTCTGGATAACAAAGACTGTACTTAAAGGTAGTTTATGGATTCGACCCCCCACCCCTCTAAAAAATAAGTGGGACAAGACCAAACTGTGTGTTTAATAAAATTTCATTGACAAAGGTCTGATAAAGAAAGGGCTACTTAAAGCCAATAGCATCATAGACCTGTTGACTTATGTGATAAAATGTTATTTCTCTAAAACGATTATTTTTTTCAAAAACATACATCGCAATGGCATTCCAGATGCGTAAACGTTGTCTGACAAAATGTGATCTTTGTTTAACGAATTTTCAAAACAACGACAAAAATAAAACGCCTGATATCCAAAAGTGGGGAAACATTCATATTTTTGTGGAATTTCTCACATAAAAAAGTATCGCTACACCTCAAAAGCCCTCCTCATTCCGCGAGCACTTGTCGCGTAAGAGTCAACAGATATTTCACACGTCGTAAAACTCATGCGTTTTACTGAAGGACTGTTAATGGTCATATTCCTTTTACATATGCAGTATTATCTTTACTACACACACGTATACACGTGCTTTTTCCT
Organism: Zootermopsis nevadensis; assembly: GCF_977971745.1. Taxonomy (NCBI): domain Eukaryota; kingdom Metazoa; phylum Arthropoda; class Insecta; order Blattodea; family Termopsidae; genus Zootermopsis; species Zootermopsis nevadensis. Next base: position 4,605,755 of record NW_028259151.1, on the reverse strand, counting down.
TTAACAACTTGTTGCACACGACGTTCGTCCTTATGAATTACGACACGTCCATCTAGTCCCTTCCCACCTACCAACTTGACGCTGAAGCAACCACGAAACTGAGGTCGCCTCTACGCGGAAGTGAAGACTCAGAAAGACAATTGACTACGAGGTGGGAGGCGCAACCAAACACGAACGAAGAAGGAACAGTTGAACGCCACAGCAACTTGCGAAAAAAACACGCACTCATCTTTCTTTCTTTTCAGTAGACAGAGCACGTTCTTATTGGACTCGGTGGCGTCAGTCGTCACTTATGTTTTTATGTGGGCGTGGACTTTATAAAGGTTTATTTCGGAAATTCCAACAACAATGTGAGATCTGAGGTTCTCGCGACGGCGAGAATGAAGATGGCTAACTTCAGGACGGTCACGCCCTTATGACGGAGGCAGCAAGCACCTCTGAAACGTCGTTAAACTTCTGCCAGACTACATGGTGCAACAACTCAGAAGACATACATCTTCATGGAAGGGTTTCTGTTGTCGGTATTAAAACTCCGAAGCCAAACCTCATATAAATATTATTTAAATATTCATTACACAACGTTGAGTAGGGAAATAATCGTTGTTTATTTTACAATAATTAGAAAACTATTCGTCAAGTACGTCGGAAAATCGGAAGTATTGCTTAAAAATACATGTAATAGAAAAGCCTAACAAAGCATCATATATGTCGTGTTTCCTCGATTTTAAGACTCACTTTTTTTAACTAAAATCTTCATGTCCACAAAACTACTCATGGGACAGTAACAAAGAGGATTTACAAATTATTAACATGAAAAAGTCTAATGTTTGAATATTGACAATTCCCATTGTAACATAAATATTTTTCCTGAAAAATTACTACTAAAAAATAAAACTACGAAAATACACAACTCTTCAATATGCATATTTAAAAAACTGTTGGTATGTAATGAACTACTGTCGTTTCAATTGACAGACTTCCGTCTTACGTAATTAATAAAATAAGCCTGGGACCACACACACAACCATCCATTTTCATACATACCCAAAACCTTTAATTTCGCAACTAAATGCAAAATATCCGTTTTATTTTCTTGTATCAGTTATTGATATCGGACAAAAGATTTTAAATTCCCATCATGCAGAATTAATTACACCATGGACGACATTCAACTCCACGTGTATGTACAAGAACGTGCAGTAACTCTCTTTAATGTGATAGCCAAGGCTGATAACTGGATGAACCGTGTCATGTACTCATCTGTTCATTCAACTTCTCTCCAATTCACAAACGCGAATATAACTTTCTATTAAATCCATTCAGAACTTCGAGAGCTTTCTTAACATACCACTTTCATGTCCAGTAATAATTCTCAACACCTGGAGCTATTCTGTAAAATTATATGCTACATACAAGACGCAAAAAATCTGAAGACCTATTAATCGTTAAATTCTTGAATTATCAAGAATTGGAAAGCAAACTATAGGTATGGACGGGTATGCATACACGCAAAATGCTGTTTAGAAATCATGAATCGCTCCCGCTGAAGAGCAAATATGAGTATTATGAAATCTCGCCCAAGACGCAACGAAACGCCAAACGTCTTATGCATTATCGGGTGTAAATACGTTCAAACAAAATATTACAGTCCAAAATGACGTCAAAAAGTACTTTTTAGTCGAAACGAAGTCAAAATATGTTCTACGATAAAACACGTAAGTCTTGTTTAGAAACACAGAAGACCTTAATTAATTAGGTTTACGTCATAATTAGCACATCGGGAACTGAAATTATCAGACTTAGAGTCAGATATGATTTTATTAATGTAATTTGCCGTGAAAACTTCAGATCATAAGATATCTTCATACTCACCGCTGTGAAAACCTCAAATCATACGAAATTATTTTTATTTCACAAGATATTGTAATTGCGTCATATTGTGAATATCATAACAATTATTTATTTTAATCCGTCTGATCACAATATAATTTTATTTAAAATTTCTTATAATTAAGATAATAAAATATCATTCATGTTCCATATCGATTGATCGATTTACATTTCGGAACATTTACACAACATGTTTCGGTTTTTATAAAACCATCATCAGGTGTAAAATATATCTAAGAACTTAAAACTCAATTATGATTTCTGTAGTTTTTTGGTGATGTTTCATTACGTTTGTTTTTCCATTTTTGGGCGAAGGTGTTGTTTTTATTTAAATGTTATTAGATGTACATATCGGCCAAAGATGTAGGAGTGAGTGTCCCGATATGTCCAGAAGTACTAATCACCAAAAAACTACAGAAATCATAATTGAGTTTTAAGTTCTTAGATATATTTTACACCTGATGATGGTTTTATAAAAACCGAAACATGTTGTGTAAATGTTCCGAAATGTAAATCGATCAATCGATATGGAACATGAATGATATTTTATTATCTTAATTATAAGAAATTTTAAATAAAATTATTTTGTGATCAGACGGATTAAAATAAATAATTTATTTCACACTTTCGACCAAGTCGGGTATTTAGTGCGTATTAAATTGAGAGAAAGTATTCCAATAAATATTTCGCTTCAATCTTAAACTAAGCTAACTAAGCTCAGCCCCGCCAAATCCACACTCTACTTCCATCAACTATGTAGCCTCTTGTGGATCTTCAAAGAAAAAGTGTATAACACACCTGCAAATTACAGTACCACGCACTTGTCCAGTGCAAACAATTTCCATACAATGACAAACATTTTTTCTGTAATTAATTTATTTTACATTTACGCCTTAAGTCTTAAACGTTACACCCACTTGACCGTAAACTGAAGCAATCAATTAAATCGAGTGGTAAAATTAATGGTTTGTTTAATTTGGGATTATAATTGTGCAGCAAGTGGAACTAACTAAACTGCACGATAAATATACGCAACCATTAGCGGATTCGCAATAAAAAGTTAGAGAAATGCGCCTATTAGCTACGGCAAGTCTGTCCGTATATCAACATGTAAGAATTATATTACCAAAGCAAGGAGTTTAATAAATTTGATACTGAGGAGACTTGTTAGAATTTTGGTTAATGTCGAAAACAGTAACGGACACTTGAAAACCTGAATGCGTCTTTGCGCCCATCTCGCAACGCCATTCGCAAAATATTTATCAGAGAGAAAAATATTTTTAAAACTTGCAGACAGAAACGAAATACACATTTCATGCCATACACAATTTTTCTGTGTACCTTGAGGTTTCCGAGATAAATAGACCTGTTTCAGGATATTTATACCTAACAACATAAATTAAAGTCTAAACTCGCTACCAACATTTATTAACTAACATGATTACTAAGGTAGTAACGCTAGAAAGCAAACTCATTTATGGGCTTCAACGAAAGCGCTTTATAATACCGAGAGAGGAATCTTAGAAATGAAACCAACTTAACGCACTATTTTCTCTTAAACTTTCATCAAACAGCAAGACTTTCTCGTCATTAAAAGTCGTCTTCGTCTTCCTGCACGTAGGCATATAACATTTACCAAGTAAAAAAAATATATTAAACGCGATTGGAGAATGTCAGACATTCAGAGCACGCCTGGCGCGTACTGAGAAGAATGCATGCATGAAATTCCAGTTAAACTATTACCCACAAGACACATACTTAGTGTATGGACAGACGGCATGTTATGACTTTCGAAAAATAAAAGACATCCCTATGTAAATTAAGCACAGTATAGAAAAAAAAAAGACGGTAACACAGTGACATATAGGTACATTCCTATGCTTCTGGACGTCTTCTGAGAGAACATTCACCAACAACTTTCAATCAGGAAAGATCAGTTCCAAAGAACAAGATTACGTCTAATTTTTATTTGGAAGACAAAAGCAGTTGAAGATAGTTGTCTTGGGTTGTTGCACCGTGTTGTCTGGTAGACATTTACCGACGTTCCAGAGTTGCCTGCTGCTTTCATCAACAGGGCAATAAATAACCCTGATGGCTGACACAGTGAGCACCTCTTAAACGTCGTTAAACTTCTACCAGACTACACGACGCAACAACCTAGAAGACGGTCATCTTGAAGCTCGCTTCCGTGAGAATCTGAAATCTCACAGAAGAAAGTTGGTTTTGACATAGAAAATTTCGAGAGGCAGACAACTCACTGGTTTATATGTTAACAGTTTTGTGTACATATTCATCCTGAAGATGGCAACTGAAACATTTGCCGAAATATTAGTTAATAACATTCGACGCTAAAGCCGAAGTTATATGTCTATAAAAATAGTTCATACAATGTAAACATGCCCTTTTTAACTCTCATTTCGTGAGTTTCTAAAGAAGTTCGTGACATTCCATAAGATTCGCATCCCCTTTCAAGAGAAACCACTAATGTATGAACTGCGGACGAAATTCCGTAAAATGTATCCAGCGACACGCTTAGGTTAAGTGAGAAGACTGTGACATAGCTTCATTTGCTGGTCTGATGTGTTATAATGTGTACCATTTGGAAGACCAGTTGTCCGCGGTAGATGAATGTTAAAAATGAGTGCCTGCGGGAAAGAGGATGAAGCCACTTTCTTCCGACGCAAATTTCGTAAATAATTAATTATAATTAACAGGCTTTTTAACACAACGCAGAAACACAGTTCTTTCTTAGAGGATAAACTAAACACACGCCGTCTAGACCAGTTACTTCGACCTACAAAAGCCTACATCGACTGCAATCCCTCACGAACGCGTACACTTAGACTTTAAACCAACCAAAATACGATATGCGAAAACTGAAAAATTACAAACCTGAAGGCTAATTAGTAATTAGTCAAAGACCTTGATGAACGAAAGGTAGGCCTATACAGATCACCAAGTGTTATCAGAAGAGTGAAAATCTTGAATCCTACGATGTGGCTAGGATGGGAAATAGATGGAATGAAAACTCTTGTAAACTTCGAAGAATGTGACGGAAAGGCCACATTAATAAGAATCTTTGTCCCTTCGGATTCTGCTACCACAGTTTTAGTATGCATAAATCGATTCCCGAATGAAGTAATCGCCCTGATGATGGAGGCAGCAAGGACCTCTCACACGTCGCTACAACCCAGAAGAAATCCATGTTCGTATTCACGGCTGTGAGAATGTCAACTCCTACGTAGTAATTTTGTTGTAAATTAGAAATGTAGTTCACATTAAACGATGTCGGCCTATTACGCCTGAAATGTTAAGCGACAACCTACAGTAAGATTCGAAGTGCTAAGTCAACAGTTAAATAACAAATGAAGAAAGATAACTCTGATATCGCTCTGGCTTATCGGGCCCGTCCTATGCCTCAGGGACACTTGAACACTTGACAAGACACGTGTCGAAAATATCAGAATTAATAAACAAACAAGCACCCGGCCTGTGCCGAAGATGGTCGAACCTAATGCATTCATGGCTTTCCTCAACGAAACTCATTAAAGTTTTCTTTTTTGGTATATGATAAATATTTTAGGTATACGTGCAACTGCGTAGCAAGTTATAAATGCACTGCAGATATTCAGGGTAGAAACGGCCCGTGTTCAGGTTTAAAGAAGAACTTCAAAAAAGATTTCTAGCATGCGGGAGAAGTTGTGTAAGTCCAACGATTACCGCTAGGAGCGCAACTGTTGACACGGCAGCAAAATGGCGATCCAACCCAAGAAAGTGAACTGAATTCGTATTTGATGTTTTTTTATGGATGTCCCTCCGAAAACCTCGTTGAACAGTGATAACATATTTTTTTGGAATGGAGTTCAAGGGCACAACTACTTCTACGATAACAGTTGCGCTCCTAGCGGTCATCGTTGGAGTTGCATTGCTTCTCCCGTACGCCACAAACGTCTCTGAAGTTCTCCACATAATGATGAAAGTTTAATTTCTCTCTCATAATACCACCGATGCAACATAATCTTTGCAAATGACACACTATTGTTAAATACCTTATGAATCACATATTTAAATGCCCATGGGGAATTAAAACAGTGTAGGTTGTGAACGAACAGAGTTCGACCAGGAAAATTATAATCAAAACACGTATTATTAGGAAACTAATGGTTAGAACAAGGAAACCCAGTCTCATCTTTATTAGATGCTGTATACAGGGTAGAATGATCACCCATACGAACACGTGATGGGAGTAATTTGCGGACTCGAAAAAACTAAATGGTGTTGGTGACGCACAAAGTAACTTCCGCAAGAAGGCCGCTACATTCATGATTAGTCACACCAGATTCTGAGCGGCGCTGACCACAGGTTCACCACCCTAGCAGTTCGAAGAATAAAAGGGAGACGTGATGAACAAAGTAAAGAAACCAAGAAAGTACAGAACTTCTTGGCAAATCTCCGAGACAGAGGAATGAGTAAATGAAGAATAAATACAACGATATTTATGGTACATTAGCAACAAGCAAAAAGGCATTTTAGGGAGTGGAGATTATTTCCATAGGCAGCAGTGGTTAAATCTGATCCGTATTCCAGATATCGTGGGGCTAATCTAGGTCCGGAGATATAGTATCTTCAACATCAGTTCGTACAATGAAATTTCGGGACAACCACGGATAAATATACATGTTGTTCCTATCAAATATTTAGTAATAACCCTCTCATTCTGGGCTATATAACTTATGAACTTAAAGATACGTCGTTAAATAAGCCAATAAACAATCCTCTTCAGCAGCTATACCTGCAATGATATTCTGAAAAACTGTCTTGAAACAGTTTGTGTTAACATACCATCGCAAGCGTGTCAGGCTGTACAATCATCTGCTTGTTTTACCTTTGAAAACAATACAGAAACGTCGACGTAATTTGCTTATCGTCTTCTTCCTTATTGTAATTTTCTCCCTTTAACCCATTCTCCATTGTTCCTCTTCATTTTTCTTCTTTCCGTCTTTCATCAATTCTTCCGTCACCGACACTAACGTTTTTGGAGAATTCAATACTGATCAGCATCGACCCAGTGTAACACCTCCGTGGACGCCAAACGTCTCGCCGCCGAGCGGTCAGCATTTCAGCTTCGTACCAAGAAGATTCAGTCTTCATCTCTCGGCCCGGGGACCTGATATCCTGATGGGGTTCCGTGGTTTTCCTTGACAAATTCAAGAAGTGATATCTTACAATAGGGCAAGGTTTCCTTCGAAATCCTTTCCAATTCATTCCATCATTCGATGCTACATAGTCTAAGCCAGTGGTATTCAACCTTTTTTGTTCGCGTACCCCCAGATATAATTTCTCTTCCAACTTTGTACCCCCAAAGTTGTTGGTGTATAATTCAAGTTATACATAGTATATAATCTACATCTAAAATAAATTAAATAAATTACATTACTGATTATTCAGTGTTTATCACAAAATAATATATATTTTTTTTTAAATTTCGCGTACCCCAGGTTGAATACCATTGGTCTAAGCTACCGACAGCGTAGTTAAAGAAACCACAAACAGATAAGTAGTTCAACAGAAAAACGGTTACAACTGGCATTTACCAAGAATAAATAATTTGTGACTAAGCAATGTGGTAGCGTTGTATTTGACCTCTGAGCCTCTGTGCACTTGGCTTTAACGGTTCGCGTGGGGGCGGCAAGGGACAAGGAGAAGTCAGTTCTTAGTATCCCATTTAGAGGGCTAGAGCATGGCAAGACGAAGTATTTTCTGCCATAACGGACTTAAATATGGTGCAAGAAAGATGAAACACGAACTTAACTGCACATGACATCACCTCAGATCGTTAAGATCAGCTTTAATTAATACCTACTATTGTAAATGTTTAACGAAGACGCTAAGACCCACTTATGCAACACACTTTTCACGTTCATCCAATTAAATTATAAACACGATTAATCGGCATTTTTGAATCACGTACTTACACAGCAAACTGGTCTTTAAAACCGCCTGACCTAAATGAAAACTAAAACGGTTCTAGAACTGGCTGTGAAATTCTCAAATAACAAATGTAGTTGTGATCAGTTTATCCGTTCTTCAGTTGTTTTATGAGTACGGTGGAACACACTTATTCCGACCACGTCTCCTACAATGTTTTTTTAATCATCCATCTGAAAATAAATGATATATGCTTCTTAGATATATCTGTAACCACTTACAAGATTACAGAGCTTCATAACCCACATGACCACAATCCCGTGGAAACCTCAAACCTCAAATCAAATCGCTTGTGTAATTAATGTGCAACTACAGACGTCTGTCGTCAGGCCATGAAGACCTAAACCATATGAGGCATGCAAAGTTAGGAAGAACTCATTAGGAAAACATTGAATAAATATACCTTTCCAGTCTTGTTACAATGCAGCCGAGATATAGGGACAAATTACCAGTGCAGGCACAAACTGCGTTGGGTTTAAAACATTTCCCCGTAAGAACTTCCTGTTAGTTTGATAAATCTGCTCGAAGGAATGGCGAAGGGTTGTCATTTAGACTCCTCGTCAGTTATAAACAGCAAAAAAACCAAGATTTATCTACGTCTTTCCTCCATATCCGAGATATTTAGTATCTTTTTCTGAAGAGATTTAGTTTAGATAATTAAAAGAGATTATGCGTTGGCCTAGAGCAGAACAGATTTCTTTTCGACGCCAAACTCCCCACCAAGTCTCGAATCCCTGGGTGCGGTGTCGTATATTCACTGCATATAATGGATCGTTCAAGAGCGGTGAGATGGGTTTAGCATGTAGTACGAATGGAAGACATAATCAGAAACAGGGCGTGGGAGTGATGAGCTTTTGTTAACACGGTACTGAATCTTAAGAGTTCCATACAAGCGCTACAACTATTTTCTTCTCACGATAAACCCTTTTCCATGGAGTCAGCATATCAATAAAACATAATTCCAAATGTACGTGAAACTCAAAACGAAATTCATAAATTTTCTCTAAGGCTTCTACTTTTTTTAAAAAAATAGTCCAAAGTCTTGATTGCATCGACGTGTGGTCTGGTAGAATATAATACAGAAGGCAGCCATCTTCAGACTCACCTCCGTGATAACCTCAAACCCTAGAGCGTATTTTAAATGACGGTAACTATAGTAAAACGAACACATACAACCGTCAAATACTTTAATGGACCGGTGAAGTGTCTGCTTAAATTGCACAGTATTTGTTTGGTAAGTAAGTTAAATATGTTTTAATACCATGGTCGTAAAGTTAAAATAGAACGTGCGCCTAGAAGTCGTATGAGGTTACAGTGACTCATTCGTATCGCAGATTATAAGCCGCACAGCCGTATTTCTGCTGAGTGCACTGCACAGCTGTACCGTAGACAATGACAGTCCAAAGAAACATAACTTGCTATAATTCAGATGTAACTACAGACAGCCACCGCAGAATACGTAAAGCGAGTTGCAATTTCCAATAAGCGTAATGTTATAATTAATTGTTGTCTACGTTCACAAACGACTGATAATTTTTTTAAAAAAATCAACGACTTTTTTGCTTGAAATGAAACATACACGCAACGGAAATAGATTATTATATATATTTTTAAAAACTGTTAAAAGGAAGAACAGCAAAATCTTCCACACGATGGACACCAAAACAGGATATAAGTAGAACCTTGTACTTACCCCAATTTCATAGACTGATTAGGCGACGTTTCGTCCTTTCCGTTTTCGATAGCACGTGCTCGATTTTGTTGCGGGCATTTCGGATGACCACCGAGTTCGCGTTCGGATAAAAGATAGTTTGAGCGAAATTTCGTAATGCGATTATTCATAAGGCAAAACTAACTTTACTTGTTCATTTCTTTTGCGTCCATTGGACCAGTTCTTTTCTACAATTTTATTTCAGCCCGAGGAGGTAAGAAGTATCTGAAAGCGAAAAGTCCGTTTGTTTTTGACAAGAAAACGCATCTTAAAAATTAAAAACATTCCCCGTAAAATAAAACTTTAAGTTTCGCTAAGGATAGTCTAAGATCAAGTCGCAATGATTCTTCTTTTTGGATACTCCCAATTTATTACAATACCAACGCCAACTAAAAACGTTTTAAAACTTAAAAACATTATGAAGTTTCGAAGGCAGTATCCATCTTAAGAACAGAGAAATAAATTCACATTATTTTCGAATGCTTATACTGTAATTCTCATATGGACAATATTCAAGAACGTCTATCGATTGCGTCATATAACATTTGTCAAGAAACTTCTCATTATCTCCTATTCTGAGAATACGGCAATTTAGTGAAAAGATTTTATTTGCCTCTGTAATTGTTCTGTCTTTAATGAAAGAACATCTGGAATCATTACACATGACAGTTGATTCACAACTTTATATAGGTCTACTACATTTACATTGCAAAAATAAAAGTCAAGTATGTCAGTTCTAAATAATGTTTCAATCTCGTCTGAAACTGACAAATTTTCTAAGTTAAAGTCGAAGGACAGAACAATGCTAAACGCCAGTTAAGTTATATCTCACCAAGCCTATTTCCATTTCTTTATGCTAATCTCGAGAACAAGTCGCTACAAATCGAGGTTTCGGGCCGGAATATCACTTCAAATACCGAATGCATGATTCACTGATACGAATTTATAAAAGTGGACGTTGAGAATATTACAGCTAATGACAGTTTCTTAAACAGAAAGTATACAGAAAAACGTTTACAGACATCAAAAACTTCGTATAACTGCTGACAGTCTCCCCGGGAAAGAGCGTTGTCTAATGTTCTCGGCCCATAAACCGGAGTTATTTCATACGCCACTGCGTGAAAAATAAAATGAATGCCTTTGATAGAAATCAAGGCCTTTCACATTTTCGTTTTGTAGTTACACAGTACATGTTTCTGATGCAGTCAAAATACCACAGAAAATTACAGAGACACTAGCCGCCATAATAACGTAACTACATTCAAAAGAATTATAAAGCAACGTTCAGCTACTAATTTGTTGAACCATTTGCAAGAAACTTAATCAGTGGTGAGTGTGTGATTTATAGACTAACATTAGATACGAAACTGAAATCTCTTCCTTCCACAAGAAACACTGAGTAGCATCATGGGGGCACTGTACAATTATTCGAAAACAGAAATCCACGCTGATTAATAAGGTTCAGCTCCCATTTGCCACCTCAGCTGCCAAGTCGAAGCCTTACATCTCCCTCGGTCTCAGCTGAAGATATAATTTTCTTAAAATATATCACATAAATTCTACCAAATAATGCAACCCGCCGATGTCTACCTAACAATTAACATACCGTTAGTCCGAAGAAAACTCCACCTTTCGCTAGAACCATTTTATCTTAAATTTTTTCCAAGTATCGTTACTATCAGAACACCGATAACTGACGAGAAGTCTAGAGCTGTTATTATTTTGGATGATCACGATTCTCAAGTATAAAAATCACTTAACAGCTTAGTAACACATTTAGTATATATCTTCGTAAAGCAACAAATACGTTTTCTTTTAAAGTCGCCCTGATGATGGAAGCAGCAAGGACCTATGAAACGTCGGTAAACTTCTACCAGGTTACACGGCGCAACAACCCAGAAGACAGCAATCTTCACACTCACCGCCGTGAAAACCTCAAATCCTACCTTATTATTAAATTATAAAATTCCCCACTTTCATATATATATATTATGGTTTCAATCTGGTAATGTTTTACATGAAGGTCAATTACTTTCATTGCCTTCTCATACGACCTCCTGCACTTCCGGGCTCTCTCCAATGTAAGTTATCCTCTGATCATTACGTGTTCCCGATTCTCAGGAACACGTTATGATACAAGGCGACCGACATTTAGAACCGATGATGGTTAATATTAAAAGAACTTACTGCAATACACCTTCGTTAAAACATTTAAAAAATGCTCATATATATATAACACGCATGGGTTATGTTACGAGATAAAAAAAGCCAGTTAGAATAGGCCCACGTTGTCAACTGAAGAGTTATGGATGTTGGTATTATATGGTATTGGGAAAGTTTCGTTTTCATAAAGCATAAATTATTAATTTAAAACTGGGCGAATTTACCTAGAAGCCAAGGTGATCATCGAGATCATTGGCTTGTGTAGATGTTCTTTAAGAATTGTACAATGACCTGCCTTGGAGTTATGTTCGCTATTTGTCTTAGTACCAATCAGTATGTAGGCCTATAAAATTAATAACTGTTGTTTCTGTTCACAATAAACAAGACATAATGTACGCCTACAGCACTTTTTTGTACATCGCCGTCAAGTCTCATGTAATAATAATTTTATAACCTGATTTAACCACGAATAGGCTATAAGTTATACAGCTACCACCCAACTTTATGGATAAGGGGGGAAATTTTTTCTGAAAATCATCGTCATGACGTGCACTGAAACATGCCATCAGCTATCAATAAAACCTCCTTTCCTCTAGACCGAGTTCAAAACTCCCACACTGACCAAGAAGAGGTTGTCTTTCGAAGTATTTGCCCCTAGCTTCAGGACAACCAATGATATACATAATTATTACGTTCATCGTGAGCCATTCGTTCTTAGCATACGCTGACGAGTGGTCAATCCTTACTTCGTGAGCGAAGTTCCAGACAGAGATACTGCAGTGGCAGTATCGGCAGACCACTTGTTATGCGGTTAGCACGGTAATGCGAGAGACAAAAAAGTCCTCGACGGCGCGGCGGTCCGGACTGCTTGCTGGGCCTCTCCAGGTCGGCAACCTCTCCCGGTGTGCCTTGCCTGCCGCGACAATAAGAATTTTTCTAATCCATGGGAGTCAGCGAGTAATGGTTGTAAGAGGTAGGCGTTTCCTGCATTTCGTCCATGTATGGTTATACCATTGCCTGCGCAAAAAGAGCCGACTGGCCTGCATATTACTACTGATCTCGATAAACCGCCCTCACCCATGTTAAATGTTATTTCTTCTTTTTATTCTCAACGGCTTTGGACAATAACAGTACTGGTATTACATTTAAGAAGGCTGCTTAGAAGGAGAAATATAAAACGCTTACCGGCAGGTCGAGGTGAAGGCGTTAATAGGTGAAACGGATTCCATTTGACCCTGTCTTAGAAATATAATCAAATCCAATTTTGTTTTTATTTAATCTCTCTTAGAGTCAAAACATTCTTCTCAGCACCCTGCTCTCAAACATCTTCCAACGAGAATGATAAAAATCCAAAATTAACATCAATCACACAAACAAAATAACATAAAATTATAGTTCCGTGGTTATTTTAATCTTCACATTTTTTGATAGGAGACGGATGGCAAAACGTTTTAAACTAATTATAACAATAATCTTAAAACTTTGCATACCGTGTAGTGTATTAGAGTATACAGACGACGCAAGTACAGCTCGCCGAGACCAGCAACGGCCACCGTACAACGGAATCAACAGCTAAGTGCGAGTTTTACTCCTGTGAATAACAGCATCTAGTGCAGTCATCTTGTCAATTACCTTTTATTTTAATTATGAAATTTTCTCGAACCATTTGACTATATGTATTAATTTCCCTGATGAAACTGATGATGACCTCTTGAGGTCAAAACGCGTATGGCAGTAGTGTCCATTATAGTGTTAATAGTTGTTGGTTTGTTCACTCTATATTCTAATTATAACAATCATTACCCGAATTTAATCCGCTCTTCATTTCACCGTGACAATAATTCTGATTTGTAATGTTGTTCCTAAATATTTTTAATTTTGCCACATTTTCGAATGGTATAAAAGCTAACGTTATATTATGATTTTGCCCCACATATTCTGTTAACAAGACAATATATAACCTACTTAGTTTTCTCTGTGTTTCTACTCCTAGACTTAGGGTTCTCACCCTTCTTCGCTGACGTACCAATTCTAATTTAACACATTAAATGTACCACTAACCAAATACGTTCAGGGACAACTTATTATGTTAATATTATCCTTTAACTTTCTTACTTAGTTCGCTTACCACTCAACATTGGCTCCCGTACGCGTACCATAGATTCAGAAAAGATGTTCTAGACCAGGGGTGGGGAACCTGCGGCATTAAGGCCACACGTGGCCTTCTAGGTCCTTAAGTGCGGCCTTTTGACTGAATCCAAATTTTACAGAACAAATCCTTTTATTTTTATTAATACATACTGCAACCAAATATTCAAATGCTTTCCAACAAAAAGCAGACACAACAAAGTCATTAAAAGATTAGTTAACTTTAAAGTTAACAAATAGTTTTAATTTTTTGAAATTATTTAGTACATAGCAGTTAGATTTTTATAAAATAATGTACATTTTTAAGTGTATCTAATTGAAGTTTTCTGAATGCGGCCTTATTTGATTACAGCTAAATTAATGCGGACTTCGAACATGAAAAGGTTCCCCACCCCTGTTCTAGACCATCCCCTCAGTTATTAGTAGCTAATAGTCTGTGCTTCGATACTATATTGGAGATCTCTTACTCCTGAGTCTTCGACACTAATCTAGATGCACGATTCTCGGAGATGTCTGCTAGTTTAAACTGGAAGTTCGATACTACACGGGAAGCATCGGAAAGAAAGTAAGTATAAGGCAGACAGGATGTTCCCCATTTCATGTGGTTCAGGCAAACCACGATTATATACAAGGCATGATTGTCTACAATGGATACTGAAGCGTGAAGTTACAGATTTTAAGTGCCAATGGCGTTTATTGTGTTTGCTAGATTTTACTTTCCTTCGTGACGGTTCTGACCTAGTCGGAGGGAACATTAAGTTTTTACGTGTAATCAATATTACGTGTCTCACTATTTGCTGACAACAAAGTTATCATGAAATAAAATGATAAAAGATATGTGACAACGGTTTGTTAAATATTCAAGCATAATCGCAGCGTACAAAGAAACTTGAAAATATGGCGAATATAATATAATAATAATAATAACCAGCCATACCGAGTTTAAATGAGTAAGTACATCTGCGTTATGATATTTTCTTTATGAACTATCGCTAAAGCCATAAAATCTGTTTCTACCTCACATGTAATTAGGGATTTGTAATTGAATGTAATTAAAACTGGGAAATTTCTTAGAAACACTCGTTTCTTTTGTGTCTACTTCATCCACTCTGTACAGTGAGCCGTCAAAAATTATTATTTCCCGCAAGGATTCTGAAATTCAGCAGTAATTTAATCAGAGATGAATTATTTTCTATTTGATATTCGAACTCTGCTATTCTTCCATGGTATGTGATTCGGTCAAGCGGACGGACAGGTAGAACGACTTGCCCACGCATCGGGAGGGCCGACCGCGATCGGTGATGAAATCATAACGGATGTTCAAGGTGTTGCTTGCAGTATGTTTCCACACAGCAACACAAAATTGAATCTCAAGATTCATTACTCAACAGACACATGAACTGTTAGTTTAATTCACTGTACAGTAAATTGTATTGACTATCCATAAGTTATGCCTTCAGTTTCAGCGTTAACTTGTGAAGATCGGGTATAGAATTTAAAACTGCATACAGCTCCCTCTGTGAGATTTCTGGTCCTTACCTCATCGCCCTGATGATAAAGACAAGCACCCCTGAAACGTCAGCAAACTTCTAACAGACTACAAGGTGTTAAAAAAACCTGGTAGACATCCATCTTCATTATCGCCACCGTGAGAACCTTAAATCTCAGCTTTTGGGCCTGGAACTGGCGTTGGAGGGTGGACGGGTTACACTCAAAGTTTTGTCGAAAAATCTTATATTTCGGTTTATATCTGTTTAATCACAATAAAATTACAAATAAGACCCCCAATAAAACTCGCTAACGTAAGGAAACATGCAAGCTACTTGATATGTTATTACAAGTGTTTCATAATAACTCGTCCTATTACCTTTAAATGAGCGAGTATACCGTATATATGACGAGTAACCGATACGCAAAGGCACGACGCACAAGGGAGACCGCCATGACAGACTGATAGAGTTCTGGTATTCATGAAGTAGGGTCCTGCTATGAAGATGGGTGTTTCTCCAACATGATACACCAAGGCAATCTGCCCTGTATTAATACAGGCTAACCATTGTTTTTCGGCCTTGTCTATTTAAATGACGAATTAAAGACAGAAACAGGAGAAGTTAGCCTGATTCAGGCGATGATAAAAATAAGAACGCGAAACAGAAGTGGGCAGCGTAAACAGTGCAGTCTCCCAAAACTTAAGGAGAAAATAGAGATTTTTATTTACTTAAACAATTTAGCGACAATACGAAGCGCGGAGGTAAAGCTCTCTGCATTCTTGACCATAGCACAAGACAGAGTTCACTGATCATCACGCACCACTAACCTTTATATCACGGAAATAACCTCCGAAAAATAACTGGTTCTTATGTTAGAGAAACGATGTTCTGCTCGTATACGAGTGTCTGACTAAATTTTCATGAAGTAATATGCTACATGAACGTCACTCCACTGGAGACCATAAGTTCTGCAGTTCTCTGTACAAGATAGAACCACATGAACTAAAGATAGAGCCCACATTCCCAGAATTTATCGTTTAAACACACGTTTGTATTTCAACATCGTGTAAAACAGAGATTTCCATTCAGCACACCGGGTTTAGGGAACTTTCTGAACGCAGCGGTTAAGTAAGTCTTTCTATTAAACACGTCTAAACGTCTTCTGTTAATATTTATTTTTAATATAAGGATGTTAAGATATTCAAAACGCTAAAACACTGAGATTTATGCAGTTCCGTTCTTGTGGAGTAAAAATGTGTAAACATTTCTCGTATTGCACACATCAACACACTTCTAAAATTCAGGCATCTCCTGTTCATACAAAACCAACGACTCGAAAAAAAAAAGTTTTGCTCTCGGAGATGTAAACATGACGTGTTGGAACATTCGGAGTGCGCGCGAAATGGTATGACTGAACTTCTAGTGTAAACGAGAGCCAATGCACCTTAACCTGTTTAACCATTTCATTTGACCTCTGTGAACTCTGGGTTATGACCATGGAGACAGGAAACGTGAGGGATTTTGTTAATTCAAAACACTACTAAAGAATAACCAGAAATGTGTAGTTCGAAGTAAAAAATCGCTACTTCTAAGACGGTGACATACATAAAGGAATTATCAAAAGCATTATAAGATCACAATCTTAGCGTAAGTAAAAAACCTATTATTCTATTTAGGATATATGGCAAAACAGTGGAATTCTCATTGTGATATATTCAACTCCTCGTTTATCAGCTCTGTCTGAAACCAGAATCCCATTATCAGAACAAATAATACGGGTCAATGAACAGTTATGGAAGCATCAAGCCTTTACACACAATGAGTAAGGCATCAAAATACTTTAAGTGTTGACGTAATGACAACTGATGTTCGGTGCACTGACCCTCAATGTTTTCTTTTAATAGGGATACATCGTTTCCAACGCTAAGCTCAGTAATTATCTCCACAGCCCTGGACCCCTGGGACTCTTGGAGTACCACCAACTTGTCCAGGCACGCGATAAGGTGGGTAAGAACCGGGTTCTCAGTCATGAATCATCAAGTTTGATAGACGTATTTAATGACACATGTCGATAACTACATCATCGCATACTCTGACTGCCTGTCATAAGAATTTTCCACAGAATTTTAATGCCAGTCCCACATTCTACACGAGAAAGAACAATTATTTTAAATGCCAATATTACTTTCAAATATAGCCAATCTAATAATTAAAAACTGTTTCACGGCACATAAAGACGATAGTTCATTCCGACATTCATGTTCTTTAAATCCTTTTATATTAATTTCTAAACGAAATTGCAGTCATATGGCACACGTAACAAATGGACACAAAATTTAGTCGAAATATCTGAAAGGAAGATACCAAAAACAGAGATCTGGGTATAGATGAGAGAATAATAAAACTAACCTTAAAGGTACACGTGTGACGATATAAAATGCATTAATCTAGCTATCAAATTTTTGTAACTTTCTTTGCTTTCAAGTGTCGCTGCGTAACACTCATAATAGCTACTTTCCTGCACATATTTTGGTCAGGAGGGGTACAAAAATAGCGTCTAGGATGTAAACAGGATCCGATTACATCACGGATCCAAAAGAACGTAACACCACTGTAAAGTAACAGCGTAACTCAACAAAGGATTCGGAGGTTCATATGTGGACGAGACGGCGAGCATTCTAGCTAGCACCCATACTTGTTCCTGTGGCGTAACGCAATATCGAACGCCGTCCACTCACGCGCATTCACCATTACGTTACCACAAGGTCCGTTATTGTGAACCCGTCTTAATGCGTCACAAAAATGAGCACATCCTTACAGCTTCAATGCCGATACTCGTATGTTATCAAATTGATACAAAGTGACTTCAATGTGACTTTACGACTTAGCAGACAGGTGCCAAGTGATGAAAGTGTCTTCATGGACTCTCTCTTAGAAATCACAAAAAGTACATGACAATAACAATATACCCGCTTAGTTTCTCCTGCCAACATAATAAACTATCCTACTGGGTGGCGGCGTCCTGATGCAGGACACTTGGCACCATTCCACCACGTGCAGAAGACAGGAAACCACGCCAAGCCAAGAAAGGAACGTGTACCAGCAGCTAACAGTTCATGTCTTTCTTACATAAGGACTGACCTCTCAAAGTTCCGTATCACTAAGGACACCATTACTTGCGTGACACAGACGTTCCGTACATAATGATACGAACCACTCAACCATGCAAACATACGGACGTCGCATCGATTTCCCGTTAATGGTACTTCCGGCCTCGCACATTGGATATATCGTCATCACGCAAGGTCTATACATGCATACAGAGGTTTTAATCATTTACCTAAATAATTCATAAATCGTAGCATTATACCAATTATAAAATTCTAATTCCTGTCTATAGCTTCGCTAACCCACAACTTTCGACCCTTAGTAACGACAATCAACATTAAAATCTTTATCTTCATCATATTGAATGTACGAGAAAATTAAATCCACATACTCGTGACTTTAAATCGCAATAGAGTCCAGCTGACGACCCACATTAACGTCCCAAATGTTCACTCTGCTTTCTTTTAATGCGATAAGAAACAGCGAAGGCACAGTTTTCACCAGCAGGTGAACAATTTTACAGTTTACAACTGTCACTGTTCCATTAACTTCTAAGAGCCACGCAATCTGACAAATGCTGTTATCATTTAACGTGTTTTCTCGTGTTAGCGGTTTCCGGACCCACTCCGAAGAGCGAAGCAATTTTAAAAGAAATTATATAAGGTATTTTACCAGCGGCGTGGAAAACAGATTGGAAAGTGTCAAACAGAAATACAAACGGTTTATATAAAGCAGTTAGGGGAAAATACAAAAATCATTAAACTACAGCATTATCTATAGGCTTAATGGAATATTTAAATACGCAGAAGATGCGAACGAAATCCATAAGCCTCTTATATATAAATCCATTTTGATGTTTGCTTGCTTTGACGTATGATTGGTTGCACCCATATAGGTGTAGAAAGAATGAAGAAAATAAAGTGTGTGAGGGATGAATATACGAAAGAAACATTATAACACCTGGACAAAAAAAAAATTCATAATAAAATCTTCTCGGGCTACCAGCCGTGTCAGGTGGTTCAAAGACGAAAACATCAACATTTCGAGAACCACCCTCGTCCTCAGGGTACTGAAGTCATACATCACACAACTATCAATTTTGAATTTAGAAGATTCTGTTCAAGAAAAAAAAAACGCTGGAACTGAAGTCTATAAAGTAAAAGTAAAGTTATCCCTGTAATTAATTAAGCAGCATGACTTGAAGCAGTAGAGAGGTAGACCTAGATCTCCACATGAAGGCGAATGTACAGCTCCACGATCAGGTCACTTTGCCACCAACGAAATATCATCCAGTAACCGTCGGATATGTGGATGGGTGGGCCCCATAGCCTATTACTGACAGTATCTTTAAACAAATAAAACACATGCAAATTAGCCGTTTTCAACCAAAGATGTCAAGATGTCTGGGTTTACGTGTTTCTGCAACATAACATTACTACATTTACCGCTGTTTTGAAATAAAAAAGCCAAACTAAATAAACTGATAGAATTATCATAATTAAACCCAACTGACGTACGTCTAAGGGTCTATTTATACAGGGACGTAAAGATAACGACACGAGCCCTTGCCGATTTTTCAGAAAATATTATTCAACGTTTTTCAATGGAACTGTTTAGGAAAAATATCGTTGGAGACGTAAGTTGAACGAGACTCGTTAGTGGAACGGACGAACTCGGAGTCAATATAAACAGTTCCATTGAAAAACGTTGAATAATATTTTCTGAAAAATCGGTAAGGGCTCGTGTCGTTATCTTTACGTTCCTATATAAATAGACCCTAAATGAGAACCTGACAGCGGCGCGAACACTGGGATACAATTTTCGAAGGGTCTAGCGATGTGTAGTCCATGGCGCTGAGTCTTTGTTTTTACAAAGAAGGCTGACTTAGATTAGTAGCGTAGAACGGTCCGAAAACCACAAATGAACTTGTAACGATGCGGAAGGAAGTAGTCATGAGTTACTATCCCATCATTTTTCTGAAGAACACTGTAATCGCCACTCAATGAGAATGGCGTCTTCGACGAGATTCAAATCCAGAGCTTTCCGATACAGGAGAGGTGATCAGAATGCAGCAATGTTGCGGTCGGGATTCTGGTCTAAGGATATGAGAAGTGATTCCAACCAACGCGAAACCTACTCCAATGTCTTTAGCAGGTGTTACTGTCCAGAACTGCTGACAAAGGTTATTACTGTCGTAGCAGTGGGACAAGAGACCTGATTAACGGCTCTCAGAGGGGGAAAGTTTACGACTAAACGCCGTGGAAACGTGACTTCTTGTTTCACATTACAATTCGCTTTGGTGAA
Organism: Zootermopsis nevadensis; assembly: GCF_977971745.1. NCBI lineage: Eukaryota > Metazoa > Arthropoda > Insecta > Blattodea > Termopsidae > Zootermopsis > Zootermopsis nevadensis. The sequence continues at coordinate 4,584,953 of NW_028259151.1, read as the reverse complement.
TTTTAGAAGGACTTCTGAATTAGAAGCAATTATTACTTGCACAGTTCACAGTTTCGAAAGCATTTCTAACCTGCCGCTAACATTCTCTCATTACAACTGTCAACAGAGAAACCCAACTTCATCTACTTTAATTATAACAGGCGTAAAGTTACTCCACAGAATTTGTTCCCAATGTCAACAAGACGTCGTAAAATTTCAGTGGGCGTACGAAGCGATGTTATATGTGGAAGATTCAGTATTACCTCATACAAGCACAGTTTTTACTTCTCTAACTAAACGCATCTGACAATGGTTGATTTATTACACACTAAATATGGCAGACGCTTACACGACAAATCAGAGTTGGTTCTATTCATCTTTATATTGTCATAATCCTGACAGATTTTTATTACGTGAGAGTTTTAGTAGTCGGTCATCATGATAACCACTGGGTCGCAGCAGACCAACGGCAGTCGTACGTCTGCATAAAATATACCTCAGATAAGGGGTACCACTAACTTTCTGGCTTAACAGCAGTATTTCATTACAAAAATGTTAACCAAGCAAATAACTTCGTACAATAAATTCGAAATTACGGTATTTGAATGGTACCCTGATGACTTGATAACTTGAGCCAAAATAATACTAGGTCATTAACACCTCAGAACCTTTACAAAGATGCAGATCAAGTCAATAACGAGCGTTATGGATGAGCAAGACCTAAGCAGTAAATTATTTGAAAGAGATAAATACGGACATCATAATCCGAAAGCTGTTTCACTTCACCACTTTACTGTGTTGTGTAGGCCTAAGAAAGTTGATTTAGAAATGCGTAAATGCAAAACATACCGAGCGTGAGTGTGTGCGGCTTTACATAAACGTTACTAGGAAGTCACTTCAGTATTTACACTTGCAAGAGATTGTAATTACATGATATAATCATTCGCATATTTCATTCATGATGGCCGATGATATTAGTCAAACAGGCCTGCATGTATAATAAAGATTGTCGCTGAAAATAAAACAACAGAGGTCTGAAACGGAGCTCTTGCAAACCGCTGAAAGCAACTAAGTAGTTACTACTCCGATTGCTTTCCTTACCAGATAACTAAATTACAAGACACATTAAAGTTACAACAGTGTGGAGGGAATACTATAGTAGCAGTCACTAAATAGAATGCTTCAAGGTCACAGCAAAATCTTACAACGTTGCAACACGAACAGCATAGCCGGGCGAGTAAATAACAGCTCAGAATTCGCAATGTAACAAAGCTGGCAACCCTGTAATGGCGACTCAGCAGAGCCGAGCGACAAGGGGGAGTCTTTCTATGACTTTGAAGCATGCAATTTGGTGACGGTCAGTGTTGTTAATTCGCGAACTCAAAGCATCGTTTTCCATTATGGAGATCTGCAGAAAACAACACAGTCGTAGCTTTTACGTGATGATATGATAAAAATGTTCGGGCTCTGGCAATGAAAATTTTTGTTGAGTCTAGCAGCTTTGTGGGATTCGAAAGCTGCAAAAATATCACGCTGCAAAAGTCATAAATAGAATAAAGGCAGTGTAAGTGATGACCAAGTTCACGTCATTACCAAATTTCATTTAAAGTTGCCAAGTAGTTTCACATATGAAACAATGCGTTTACCAAATTTCATTTAAAGTTGCCAAGTAGTTTCACATATGAAACAATGCGTTATCACCAACTCCTTGTAAAAAACGTACACATTTTTATTTTGGTTCTCCAAGAAAAATAACCATTTCTACGAATATCAATAATTTTAATCTGTATAATTTTATCTTGTCTTAGTTTCTATAAATTACTATTATACATACCCAATTCGAAAATGCCGTAGCCTAAAAAAAACACTGCGTCTATGGCCAGTCTAATCAATCTTAAACATCATCACGTAAAAACGTTCAATTATGTCAGAAAGCTTTAAGTGCCTATGAACAAGTGAGTACGTACGTCAAAACAAATATCAGCCATTTACACAGACAGATATGGTCGCTCCAAAATCACATTACACATACCTAGACCCCTTTAACTTCTCAGTGTCCTTTACAAACGTGTGAAAACCAATATAAACCAATACAAAAATTATTTGCTTTAATCTCAACAAACGCCATAACTTAACAAAGCCGTGAACTGTTCATGACGGTACCCCACATGAACAAATACTTCGTCTGAAGACAAATATAATCAAAAGACTTTCCACCTGTGTTTATAATTGCATTCCTGCACCAAAGAGTGTGTATACAATGGAAAATGCAAAAAAGTCATCGGAGATGGCTGTCTTCTGGGTTGAAGCACCGTGAAGTTTGGCAGAAGTTTACAGACGTTTCAGAGGTACCTATTGTCTCCATCATCAAGCGGGTATTTGGATCGACACACAAGCATAGAAAAATCGAGGTAAGCTGGGGAGGGGGAGATATCTAATTGTATACAACGGGTCGCACTTTATGGTTTTTCGAGAAGGGGTTAGTGGAATAATAAAATTTCGGATACAATCGGCTAAAATATGAACAGCTGAATTCTACTCGCTTAAATCTATTAATGTGAACGGACAGTAAATAAATAAATAACTACAGAGAAACATTCTCTCTACAGTAAAGTACAAATATTTTTATTACATGTGTTATGACGACGTTATGGACGATACTGAGACAAATTTCATTTTATAGAAAAATAACAGCGAATTTAACGATAATCTACAAACGCCCTGTGTAAATTCATTTCGTTCTTACGCCGGTTACCCGAGAAAGGTGTCGATGAACTTGCGAGGAACGTGCCAGTAAAATCTCGATCTTTTCTTCTTCTTCTTCTTCTTCTTCTTCTTCTTATTCTTCTTCCAGATCTCGGAAGACGTGCAAAGTACCGTGAAGATCAGTAAGAAGTGCCCCTCTTGAAAATTATACTTCTGACGAAACGACCTCTTGGCAGGAGTACAAGCACAACTGACATGGCACGTCCCAACGTAAGCATTCAGAACAGAGAACCGGGAAAATGCACAGGCTAAAATAGGCGTATGCCCCGTTGCAGGACCGTTAAACAATACTATGCGGTTCAAACTTCTCAACAGATTCGGCTTATACTGGCTTTCAGTCTGCTCGTGTTCTTGTTACACTCGACTTGTTTGTTAGCAACGACAAACCATTTCAGGATATCAATACAAAAGCAAGAAAGATTTGATTTAACCTCACCGACATACTTTTGACCTGATTCTACAGGTCATAATCAAAATAACAGTAATTTGGGTGATTGCTTACTATGACTTGACAGATTAGACATTAGTAACGCTCAAATTTGCTACTGAATAAATACGTGAAGGTCTTTTACCGAAGAATCATGATTCGATCTATTCCAAGGTGAAATGACAAATATCCCGGTGTACTCCTTTCATGAAACGCCCCGGAATATCACAGTCACGCCAGGGATGAAACACGAACATCCTATGTGCAACTTTAGTCGTCGTCTGGTGCGGTGTGTCAAACTTGGTCTAACCTAGTCAGAGGGAATCTGAGAACGAAGTGTTAAGAAGAATATTTGGACGTTCGGAAGAACAATGAAAAAAGCTGCATGATCCTAATTTGTTAGGATGATTAAATTATGAATTAAATAACTGGAACATGTAGCACGCACGCGAGAAATAAAAAAATGCATACACAATTTTAGTGGGAAAACTTTAATCGAAGGTATCAATTAGTGGATCTACGAGGAGAGGACCATAAAGGCTCAGATATATTCAATTTGCTCAGCAGTGGGTCCAATGCCAGGCTTTTTTGAACACGGCAAAGAACATTCATGTTTCATAGAAAGTAAATTCATCTACCATGTGAGTTCAAGCTATCCAGGAAGTAACTATCATTGCGCCAGAACAACGAATTCAGAAAGAAATTTCTCGAGAGATAGCCTATGGGTCAACGGCTGATAAAGAGTGTGAATCCGACGGACAAGCCCTCAGTCGTCCAGAAAATACAACAGATCTAATCAGAATGTATTTACTCACTAACCAGTTCTGTATCGACATAGTAAATACAAATTAAAAGATATGGATATTCAACAATAGGTTAGGTTCAAATCCTAGTGTTTAAATACCATGTCATGAAACCATAAAAGAAATTGGGGATAACTCTACACGCTCTTGCCGCCTTTACCCCTACAGAAAATGTAACTTGTACTTATCGGATTAAAGGCTGAATAAACTCGTTTTGGTTTTGACGATGAAAATGCTCTTGCCGGGGCTACAACTCATACTTTTTAACAGCCCGTCACTTATTCATTGCTCTGTATACAGCCAAATTACAAAACTTACATAAAACAGTACAAAAAGTGCAATAATGAATCACGTAAATTACAAGTAAACTTAAAAATATTTAACTACGCATCAAAATACTTTCCTTTGAAGCAGCACACAGTCATTGTTTATTAGGGAAAATAATGTCGTAGAATTTTATCCTCTGGTTAGAGGACCATCTGAAGCGATGCCTTTAGAAATCATGGCAACGAACAAACACGAACCTTCTGTATAAAAGTTCCTTCAACCGAGAAATAATGTAATTTTGGTATGACATGAAGGTAAAGCATGTCAGACCTAGCTTTGGCCTGTTAAATAATTGATAAGAAAACTACACCACGCGGACTGGATGCTACTTTCGATATGAACTTACCAGTACGCAAAGGAATTCCTGAAGAGAGAGAGAGGGGGGGGGGAAGGTACAAGGAGAAAATATCACATTTAATCAATTCTCTGTTCTCGTCTGGTGTCACCAGATTAATATCTGGGTTCACGGTCTCCAAGCTAAGAATTCCTGCGTATAGAAAGCCTTGTACACCCTTGCATTTAAATCTTCAAGAATGGTATATTTCCTTTTCATTGAAACTGAATAAATAAACGTTCGTGCTCCATCAGCCGTTTTTCCACAGAAATACTCTTATCTCACTGCTAGCAGATTCCTATTCAATCCATGTTCGTGGTGTGGCCTGTCAGCCGTAATTTCTGCCTCTGGAATGACGTAACACGAGTGGACACGAAGAAAATTTAACGACGTCAATGTGGCATAACTTTTTCAACACAAAACAGGTAGGTGAATGCAGTTTCCTGCTTTCTTGCATGCAGAATCAGTCCCATGCACTTCTCGGCTTTAATGCATAAGCGTCTCTATACTGTAATATAAGTTAACCTGAAATAGTCGACTCCACCACATAAATTTCTGTTCCTTATAGCAGCGTTTCTGGACCGCGGATCCGCAAGTTGAGTAGATTCTACCTTTTGTTTTTGTTTATTACTTCTGCATTGCTGCACGTTTAAAGTTCTTCTCTACATATTTTGTACTTTCACACTGGATTGAACACATGACGAAAATATACGCCTACACCTTTCACCTATACTATAGTCTAGTCTTATTTTAACTAATCACAATGTATGGCATAATTTTGTTTGTGGGTGGGAGGTCAGCGGTACCAGAAATGTTGAAGAACACTGCCTTACACCGGACAGACAACCTAGGACGGGTTCCTGGCAAAGGAAATGGTCATTCTCGTCACCACGGCGCCCAGACCAAATCTGGGACTAAACCAACTTCCTATTTAATAGACACCAAGGGCTCCTCCCTCGAGAATAAAGCGGCCGGAGCGTGAACATTACGACTCACGACCAACCAGCGCGGTTGTTAAGACTTCGTTGAGGTTTACATGCACTCCCCACAAGTTTCTGGTGTGGTGCTCTGACAGATCTTCACACAATAGCAAGAAAGACAAATGTATTGTTTAGATCTACAGGATAGGGGAGAAGCAGCTAAGATTACTTACTATAATTCATGAGTTAATTTTCATACTAAGAAACCAAGCTTCAAACTTACAAAGAACGAAAGTAAATTACACAAAATATATTTCAAACCCTTTCCCCTCTCACGTCTAGCCTATTATTAAAACGTATAAACATTTCTCAAAATCTGTACCTCGACACACTGAACCAACGCAGAAGCTTAGTACGATAAAAACAACCATGGAACTCTACAGGCGAAAAATGTTAACAAAATATGAAGTTTTGTAGGATTCAATAACCCAGAGATTCTCCTTGAGTGAATTCAATAAAATAAAAACGGAAATACATAAAACATTGAGTAAATGCAACCGACTATACATACACATCAGTCTATTACAGTACAAAATTCAATACAACTGATTCAGTATAATGAGTAGACTACAAGCTAGACGACCAGGGTTAGATACCCGGCAGGGCAGGATTTTTCTCTTCGAAAGCAATCAAATCCCAGTAACTTAATTTTCAAGCGGATTTTCGGAGCTATACCCTCCCAGAAATAGTTCGATGCAACACCTTACAAACTTGATATCCAACATCTCTGTACTGTTTCTCTACCGTAAAAATAATCTCAGATGTTCTTAGAGCTTCGTTACATAGTTCATTAAAGGATTATTAGCATTTCTATATTAAAAATATGTATTAATAATAAGATAGATAATTAATAAAAAGATAAGCAGATTGTAAATCGATCGGGCTTCATTCAGGCTGGAATTAATGCAAGTTGGGCTTAAGTGGCTTCGGGCTCAGGCCGAATCTCCTCGGGCAGGGTTGGGTAAAATTTTTAAATTTCGTTAAATCCAATAAAACCGATACTTATTTCCTTGGGGGCAAAATATTCGGCGCGTGAAATTCACCACTCAGCTCCATCTTGTCAATAAGGTAGCGCGTGGTGCTATACATTCACACCTCCATTCTCCTGAATGGCGTGGAACTTAACCACCACAGATAAATTCCACCTTCAAGTAGTTTAAAATTATTTCCGGCACGAATAAGTTTTCAAATATCATCACTGGAATAAGACGTGTGTATAACCCTTGTTCTTTCCGCGATTCCAGACACGTTTATCTGAACAAAGTTCTTCGTTCTAGGAATTTCTAGGTAAACATGCAACCGGCCTTACCACACGGTACATGACAACTATTGTTTCGCCACCTAAACCTGCAATAAGAACGGTACTATGGCTGCTAGAAACTCCGCTACAGACAACAAAACTTGTTCGTGCAGAACACTTCCAAACCACACAGCTAGTCTCATTCACAAGAAGTATAAGGACAGGGATATTTCTTTAACAGATGCTCAAAGGTTGTTCCTCTATTCTCCACACATGCACGAGCACGACGTACACAAGACTGACGAACTCGTTCGTACACACCAGGGTTTCCTCAAATCATCTGGCATGCATTCTGCAACGTTCCCTTAGGCCGCCTTCATTGTTTATGGGTGTTGCATTAACGACGGACGTCAAGTGACCCCACAGATAAAAGTCCAATGGAGTCAGGTCCGGTGACCTCGGTGGCCATGATACTGGGCCACCACGCCCAATCCATCGCTGGGGGTACTGTTCACTGAGATGATATCTGACGCGATGGGAGAAGTGTGCTGGGGCTCTGTCGTGCATAAACCACATTTGTCTCTTGTATTCAGTGGTACATCTTCAAGGAGACGTGGCAAGTGTCTTCTTAAGAATCGCCGATGTGAAGGTCCTCTTAGACGCGATGGAAGCATGTGTGGACCAAAAAGCATGTCGCCAACAATTCCTGCACAAATTATAATTAAAAATCTTTGCTGGAAGCTGGATTCACTTTGATATAAAGTCAATTCATCGAAACTTATTTGGGCTATTATTTCGAAAATGAAACATTTGCGACCCCATGTTCATAGGAACATTTTTCTTCTTATTTTTGATCCTCAACTTTTAATTCGTCTACCAAGTCTGTACACAAGCAAGAAAAACAGTTCATAATGAGCTGTGGTCTAGAAGTTGCTAAATTCTTAACGTCACTGAAAGAAGCAGTTATGACAAAATACTTGGCGACAATTCAGGTTCTCACAGCGAGAAGCACGAACATGTCTGTCTTCTGGGTTCTTGCGCAGTACGGGACATTTGTTGCGTTGTGTTGCGTTTTAGCTGGTACACTCTTTAGCATACATGTTACGATTAATTTTACGTCTATTCAACTAGTGACAGTTAATAGGCCGTCTGTGTGACCTTCTGATGCATATTAAATGTGTTTATGAAGGTCAAAAGATTTCAAATAACAAATACGCAAGTCTATGATGTTGAAGTTTGCATAATTGCTACTCGTGTGAAGTAGGAAGTTAGAAAAAAAAAAGCTTTAAGTCGGCCTACTTAAATGACAGAAAAGATACTGCATAATTAAAGTTGAAATGGTATAAATTGATCTCTGGTGAATTTCATGTACTATTACAGCAGTAGACACACAAACTACCACTTGGTTTACAATTATATATCGTAATAATATATAACTTCTGCTGTTGTAACGGTTTCTGTTGGTCAGAGGTCACTAACATCAAAAAAGTCCTGGATTCGAATCCCAGTAAATGACTAATCATGTAGGTATCATCTGTATGAATGATGAAGAATCACTTTCCATTTATTTTCACTGAATCTCAACAAATTAATTTTTAATATTAACGAGATACGAGCCATATAGAAATGGAAAATGGATATACACAAACAGGTAAACGAGACAACTGGAAAAAAATTTTTAATACTCACAGGTTAATCTTTTTAGACTGACAAACAGAAAAATTTAACGCACGAGTGCACGCTTATAAACTGAGCGAAAGTTTTTTTTTTCCAGTCTACGTGTTTGTAACTGTTTTCTTTTCAACAAAACAAATTCTTAATATTAAACAAACTTCACACTTAAAATTGCATCACGTGATACAGCACAGTAATCAACACACAACCTGTTATGAACAACTTCCAGATATGTCTACACATAAATATAATCACGTGTTAAATCAACAGGGTTAATTAATGTCCTTTAACGTTGTTAATGAACAAGTTGTGACTACTGAAATCCGAATATCATACCCTGCGGATAAGCAAGTCACTGGATGAAATGCCTGTGAAATATTAATTGCCCTACGATCAAAAAGCAATAAGACATCATACGAGAAACAAAACCACACCAAGAAGTAAGTACTTCTAAGAATTTAAGTGACCGCGTTCTCATAAACCACATTCATACAATAAATCTGTTAACAAATGCAATGCCAAGTTCGTTAACTCTGATTAGGGTGATTATAATCTTAAGTTTATTGCATCATGACATGAAAATGTCTTCCTGTGTCCTCATGCATGTACGGAATAAGCTGGATTAATACCGAATACGTAACAATTTGTCATATAAAACATGTAAATATGCAGTTTACCATCAATATGACACTTGCTATTACAGTGAGTACGTAATTCACTGCATTATCTGAGTTGCAGATGAATAAATTCGGCGTTTCTATACAACCAAGGCTCATCACCGCCATCAAAAAAGTCCGTTCGACACTACTGGGAGACAAATCATTTCACTTCCCTGACTTTTCTAATGAATTCGTATAAAACAACACAACGTCACATATCAGTAGTTAACTAACTAACCAACCAAATGGCTTAGGAAACCCGAAGGTTCATCACCGAAATAACCAAAGCCCTTCACCGGACCCTGTCCTGGGCCAACAAAATCCAGTCTCCTTCAACTCCTATCTCCCACAGATCCCGCCTGACATTATCCTCCCAACTACGTTGATCACCCCTGTTTTATATTCGGAAAGTCTCCAGATCAAACCTTGGCCAGAGAACCGCTATCTTAATTGAGGTTCATCGTAATTTTCCTCAGTCCCTCCAGGCAGACACCAGATATTACCCAGGATTGCTTTCTTCCAAATCCTTTCCAAGTCATAATAATTAATCATTCTGTTATTCAACGTCACATAACCTGAGCTTGACAGAGCCGTTGGATAAACCACAGATCGTGATAAACTACTGTTATTGCGAGAAAATGGTCAGAGTATAAGCCTCAAGCTGGAAGACCACCCCTTGTCAGCTACTGGCGAGTGAATAAAGTCGCACAGAATTAGACAGACACGTTACACGAGTAACGTCAGACTTCAAAAGCACGTACCAGAGTCGGATGTTACAATGTGATAAACTATTGGGAATAGTCAATATAATTTATATTTTGGTATTAACAGTGACAAGGAAATGGAGCTGTAAAACTATAGATCAAGGTTAAGAGGTTTAAGAATAAGGATCAGAGGGGAATCTTTGGATCTATTTATTTATTTAGTGTTCTGTCTTAAGACAGGTCCATATGAACAGGATCCTTCCATCCTTTTCTCGGACTGGGACCTGTTCATATACGTTCTTGGCAGATGATCCAGAAGTGGTTTGCCATTGCCTTCTTCTGTGTGTGAATGGAGTAATTGTTGGGATGCCACGGAGGAACCGGGGAAGCCCCTGGAGGAAAACTCCGTGTTGCCTAGACCACGGCCTTGCCCAACACAAGTTATAAATTCGGGCACCACCGGGAATCGAACCCGAGACCCCAGGATTACAAGGCCAGCGTTCTAACCGCTAGACCACCGTGGCCATCCTTTGGATCTAAGAGGGGAGAAAAAAGAAAACCAGGAAAAAATGTGTTAAGAAGATCTTCATACTTCGTATCCTTCACCAGATATAACGGAATGATAATAAAATCAAGAATGAAATGGGCGGAAACTATAGCATGCATGGGAGATGAGAAATACACACAGAATTTCAGTCTCAAATAAATAAGGAAGAAACCACTTAAAATACACAGGCTTGGACACAATAATATTCAAATATATATTAAATAAATATAATTTAGAGGCTATGACTGGATTATTCTGGCACGAGATGGGGACCAATGGTGGGCTCTTGCGAAAACGATAATGAACTTTTGGCGCCATTAATGGCATGGTAATTCTTGACAGGCTGAGGGACTAATATTCAGTCGACCTGCATGCGATTTATGGTATGCTTCTACAGAATTAAATGTTTTAAATACAAACTGAAAGAACTCAAGTCCACAACTCTGCTTCTACAGGACACAAATACGTTAAAGTTAACACGGCGCGATCTTAACAAACAGCGAAGTAGCCAAATTCTTAAAGGTGTTTAGTAATTGTCTTAAAGTAGGGGCTACACATGCTACAGGATACACTAGTGAGTAATAAGGACGGGGAATGTCTTACATCAGGAGAGGGTTATGTTATCTGCAAGTGCCATTTGTGAGATTTGAGGTTCTCACAGCGTCGTGAAGATGGTTGTCTTCTGAGACGTTGCGCCGTGTAATCTTGCAGGAAATTACCGACGTTTCAGAGATGCTTGCTTCCCCCATCATCACGGCGATACGTCGGTCAATCTCCACGAGACAACGCAGTACAATGTCCCAGAAATTAGCCATCTTCATAAAAATGCCTTTTCTACAAGGTTTAGTGAGCGTTACATTCAGTACTGGCGACAAGACTTCATAGTTACGCAAATCTAAGATCTTAAGATATTAGCAAATCTTGTTACATGTATAATAGTTCAACAGCCCGTTGAATTTCAACGGAGTTAATTTGTCGGTTGAATATTTCACTGTACACTACATCTACTATAAATATATTTTATTGTTTTTAATAAAATTCTTTGAGCCTCACTAATGTGAATGAATGCTTTCTAACAATACCAACCGAACGTCGTGGTTTAGTGTTTAACACTCCTGCTTTGTATTCGGGAGGACCCGCGTTCAAATCTCGACACGGAGACCGGCTATCCTGACTGAGGTTTTCGTGGTATTCCTCAGTCCCTCCAGGTAAATTCCGGGATAGTATTTTGAATTACGCCACGACCGCTTCCTTCCACGTCCTTATTGGGACAGCCTGTACAGAAAATAGTTTCCTTTGAACAGCTTTGACAATTTAGATGATATCCACACAACGCTACACTCTCTCCCCTCTTGAATTAACGCAAATAAAATAATAATAATAATAATAATAATAATAATAACCTCAATAACCACTCTTATTTTTTTTTCCTTTTTCAATATTTTCTTCATTTGATATTGGTTTATTTTATTTTAGGTTTTAAATAGCTCGGGTTAACGATTCATTCAATTGTCTTTATAGTAAACGTACTACACTGCGTTCTAGGTAAGATGGGAGGCGATGTAAACAAAGTCGCGTAAGGGGAAGGTCTCTTACCGCTTCCTAACCTTGCCCCTCATCCGGTGTCATTTCATATCACTGTTCTTTTTTTTAAAAAAGAATTCAATAGCAATTATATTATTCTTTGCAGCGATAATGGTTTGGAGCGTCTTTCTGTAAGAATTTATTACATAAAGTGTTAAATGTTACAGTTATACATGCTGCTTAAGTTATTTCTGTACAAACGATTTGGGGCGGGTGCGTATCTATTGTAACAGCGCGTTGAACAGCCAGTTGACGGACTACCCGTGAGTTCTGTGACTTGTAACAATAATTTTTGTAAAGCCACGGTTATCAAGTAAGAGTTTATTTATTCGCGAGGCTTGGTGACTGGTTTGCATAATATAAAGTTACATTATATTTTAATGTAGTAGGCATAGAGCATTACAGTAATAGAGAAAGTACCAGAATGATAGCTGCACATGTATGCAGGACAGACAATAACATTGCTACCACGTGTTTCAAAATGAGTGGGAGGAGAGGGGAATTTGTTTTGACCGCCTCTCTCATCTTAGTTGGAATAGCCTATAGAGTAGTGATAATAACTTTTACCCACTCTATAGGCCTCCTCGATAAAGTAATGTTATCGCTATGACGTTGATACAGTAAATAAAGTCGAGTAGCCTTATCAGTTGCTTCAGATATACCCACATAGCGACTTTTAACCCAGCACTGATTTCATGAGTTTAGTACAACGATAAACATCTCTTCCTAGAAAGAAGTATTACACAGACAGTGACCCGTGTCATCCAACAAACAGGGCCCCGCCCATAAGCATCTGACAGCTCACCATACATACCCTAATGATGGTCATATAATCCTTTAACGAAGGTGCTTGGACAAGGATTTATAGCAGTGCAAGGACATTGCACTGGATTCAGCTTTTCCAAAACAAGGGAAAATGGTAAAACAAACTGTAAGCGTGGAATGAAGTACTCGGACGTGTATGGATATTTTCGAAACGCATTTATTGTTTGACATTTGACACAATTCATTAGTCTAAATCAGGGTGGTCCAACTGGCGGCCCACGAAAGTCTTTGTTAATTTCTTACTACTTAATTATTCGTGTTTTTTCCGTCTAATCACAATTGTATATAAATAAAATTATACATAAGATATTAAAATATCATTTACATATTTGGTACATCTTTTTACTACATGTTTCGGTTACATTGAACCATCTTCAGGTGTAAAGTTAAAAGTTAAAATTATAATCTTATAAACTAAAACTTAATTACTGTTGTTGTGTAACTTCTGCTGATGTTTACATCCAAATTCATTGGAGTGAGGGTATATTTTGAAGTGATAGTGGTTTAACATTGGCCTGTAACGTAAATAATTTAAAATATTTTTAAATATTACTGAACTTGAAAGAACGAGTATAGAAGACAAAATGTAATAAGGTAAAAATGAATAGCACAAACCCATTTACTCCTGAGGATTTGAAAAAAATTGTGAATCCCATCTCGTCTGCTGTTTTTCTCCACCATGAAGATGTTAAAAACGAAGCAGAGGAACAAGTTATCTGAGGATGTGTTACGATCAACAACAAAAACAGAAGATGATATTCCGTCACTGGTAAAAGAACATTCTGCTCAGTGATCTCACTAAAGCCATTGACTTTAAAAGCATAAGATGTACGTTCTACTGGTACAAATTGTTACCGTATCAGATACAAACTCTTAAAGTACCGGAATTCAAGAAATTTGTATAAGTTTTTCAGGTAAAAATTGTGAGAAGCTGTTGCAGCAGAAATTTTAAAATAATATACAACTCTATACTAGTTTGTGCACATTTAAATAAAATTTATATTTCAGCATATGTAACGGTAATTTGTCATTTCTGAATAAGTATTATTAAAGATAACGAAAATGCAAAAATAGTGACATTAGGGGTTTCTTGGCCCTTGGGTACAACAGGAAAACTATTCTGGCCCGAGCAAGGAAAAAGGTTGGACCACCCTGGTCTAAATATTAATTTCAGTTACAAACGTATTCTTGCAAAACGAAGTACACCAAACAGTCAGAATTTATGTTGTCTTGTACTTAATTAAATATTCGTCACATTTAAAATGTCTCAAATAGGAGTTTCTTTACTCTCGAAAGATTTGTATTTTACGCCAGAAACAAATCTGTTAACTGTACGAGATATGAGTTCCTCACAGTCGTAAATATGACGATATTATTCTGGGCTGTGATGCTGTGTAGACATCAGCCCTGAAGATGGATAGAGTACGTTTACCGAAACGACTGTATCTATCTGCGAGTCTACATGGTCAGAGGCACAGCGACTTCAAAGACCAGAAAATAAAACTTATTAACTAATCAGTCTGTTTAAAAAGTGTTCAAACTAAAGCTCTGGTAAGATTCGCAAAGGCAAACATTTGTCTAATAGTTTCCTATTTAGAATGGTCTAAAACAGATGAAATGCATTCAGGAAGAATTACAAGCAGAAAATCCAGACTCCACAAGGAACGAAATTTTATGCCTTTCACCTGAAATTTTATTTTCGCAGTTATATCTGATTTTATACAAATATTTTTCTACATTCCTTAATTCGACTGCATGAGTAAAATGTATCATTCATTTACAACCAACCCCTTTGTTAACATTAAGCTCTCCCGAGACAAACTCTGCCCCTCTGCCATGACCTGCATATTGTCATTAATGAAAAGGAGTTAAAACATGGCGAGAAAACCATCAGGTGATTATTCGGCTTGGTTGGGAAATATACAGTAAAACCCCACAAGTTGGACACCACTATATCCTGGACACCCCTTTATAATGGACACTTTTAATTGGAACAGGCAAATATCCTATAATTTTACATGTCCACAATACCCTATATCTTGGACACCCCTTTTGTTGTTAAGTTTGACAGGTTCATGCACTTGACTTCGATGTTTTCAGGGAAACTTTTTCAGTTACAAATTTTGTTATTTTCAGTTTCTGACTGATGAATGCCTCGTCTTTGGAGGATTATCTTATGGACATTGAAGCCATCACTGGAATGCATTGCACGTGTTTAACTATTCTTTTGCTGAATCCTTAACTGGACTACAGTATTGCAGAAGACACAGACTGTGCTTGCATTTGGGTTCAGACTGTGTTAACAGAAATGGAATTTTTCTTTTTGCGACGGGGAAGCGAAAATTGGTGGAATTAACTTTAGAAAATGTTATTGAGGCTGGGATGTAATGTGCAATGCATGGGAGTGGGCTTCAAAAGATTATTATTAATACTATTGTCATTACTTCTTAATTCAATTAAGCCTACAGTAGTTATTAAGTAAATAGATTATTTTGTCATTAGACCACAATCTGATTTTTTCTTTCCCTATATCTTGGACACATTTTCGTGGAACCCCAAGTGTCCAACTTAGATAGGTTTTACTGTATTTTCCCTTACAACCAAAAACTTGGATAACCCGGGGAAAAAAGAAAGCACGCAAATGTAACAAATAAGTAAGTTTATTTATAGACATCAACTGCTTGAATGTTTAAAGATTTACAAATAACAAAATATTTTATATAAAATTTAATGCTGTACATACCAACTATTTTTAAAAAATGATTCCAGGGGATGATAACGTTCTATTGCCGTAAAAGTCAGGTTCTACTAACAAATAATTTGTCATAATACGTTAAATAATGTAATTCTTGTATTCATTCCTTTCGTTTTGAAAGTTTAAACATTTACAACAAATTGCCTTAACTAATTTTTATTTTTCGCTTAAATCACATACACCTCGGTCAATTCACAACCCAGTTAATGCGCTCACAGGTAACACATAATCTACTGTACACTATACCAAGTTTCATTAAAATAGATCATACTATTCAAAAGCGACGCACACACGGGCATGGTATTTTTCTTATATTCATTATATTCAGTCTTAGTTTATTTAGCACAGGGTTTCCAACTTTTACCTACGCCAAAACCAGGCATTGTTCTCACCTCCTCCTTCTTAAGTATTTCTGTATCGTATTTTCAAATTTTGAATTCGAAACCAGAACAATTTTTCTCCGTTTCCAAAGCACTGGAAAGATAAGATTCTTTAGTCATTTTGAAACACGCAAAGTTATTGTTCTGATTTGTAATAAAAAACCATATTGGAGATTATTAGATACATACATTATGGATCCTAATTTAGAATCCGTAAACTTAAAACGCGACAACCGTGAATTTCCAATCTTGGGAAATATGGTGTTTTTGCACCACGACAAGTCGATACTAATTATGATAAGCAGTATTCTTTACATCGTTCTGTTTTGTCTTATTTTGAGAGCCAGTCCGAGAACTCTTCATTGCATAGCCACGCTTCATTGAAGTGAGGGGTACGAGATTTATTTATATTTCCGAATTAAACACAGATATAAAAAAACCGTATCTACTATAAAAATTTGTGATTTCGTCATCGTCAACCAATTTGTCGTCAAAAAATGACGTCATCAAACAATGTTACGTTATATTTGTTTACTCGGCATTGTTGTACCAACACAACAATGCCGAGGAAACAAATGACTTCAGTAAGACACTAAACTAACACCCCCCCCCCGTCTTACTCAAGATTTTAAAACGCAACCAACTCCCCCGAAGGGGGCTGATTGCGTTTTAAAAAGTGGTCAAGTGTTTAACCCCACATTCGGGGGGGTTGGTTTAGTTTCTTACTCAAGATTTTAAAACGCAACCAACTCCCCCGAAGGGGGGCTGATTGCGTTTTAAAAAGTGGTCAAGTGTTTAACCCCCCATTCGGGGGGGTTGGTATAGTTTCTTAATCAAGATTTTAAAACGCAATTAATCCCTCCGAAGGGGGGGAGTTGGTTACGTTTTAAAAACTTGACCAACCCCCCGAGGAGCTCCGAAAGGAGCGCTCTGTTCTAGTTATTATAACAAACTCAACGAGGTCAGAGTTACAAATTATAATCGAAAATTGACCTAATCATTTGAACACCTGCAGCTGTTAAAATTTGTGGAGAATCTGCGTCCAGCTCGTTTTCTATGCATCAAGTTATTGTTGGTTAGTAATTGCAAAATATTACGAAATGAGCTTCATTAGAACCAACTTCGTTCTACGTAAAAACAATGAGATTATTATGAAAATACATTTCGTATTCCTGTTGTAAAAAAAATAATACAAAACCAATATTTACAGAAATTTTTCCGATCCGCATAAAATCGAACATTTTGCGACCAGACATTGTACAATCCATCCAAAAACCAAAGAGCTGTCAACCTGAACAAATCAACGCATTGTTGAATTTTAACAATTCTTTCAAATGTTCAGTTAATAGTCTACAAACGTCAACAGATGGTAAGATTACTCAACAATGGGCCGATCGACAACAATGGGACGACGGACAACACTGCAACTATGCACAACAATGGAACGACAGACGACAATGGGACGAAGCTACTGTAGACTAGTTCTCCTATAATAACGAGCCACTCGCATTCAGAAACTCAAAGCGATCGATTTGATTCTGTGTTTGTGTTTTTTCTATAGTGTTCAATAACACTACAAAGCTATATATCAATATATATACACGTGTAAATTGAGTTAATACGTCGCACGCATCGAAAGAACTGGTGAGTTCAATACAACTGCGTAAAACTACAATAGATAACGTGACAATAAAAGATGCAGAAATCCTTAAGATGTGGTATGAATCGAAAGACATCGCTCAACTGCGAAGTACGCGTTGAGAAATTGAAAGAGTTACCACGACAGAAAGCGGCAAAATACCTAAATATTGCGACCGAAGAAGGGACTGAACACAAGAGACGCAGTATGAAACGGAAGACGTCATCGTACGACGAAAAACACGACATGGCAAAAAGTAAACAGCTTAAGACCGAAGATGATACACCACCAATCGACAATTCTTTTAACATACAGAATCTTCCGGAAGAAATGCTGTCCGAAATATTCCTCTACACCGGAACATATGCAAAAATAGGTCGACTGAGAGAAGTCTGTCGTAGGTTCGACGCCGTTTGCAGTCGAGTACTTCTCTGTGCCTTCAACAACATTCAGGTAAGACTAAATGTGCATATCAAACACGACAAAGGCTTTTGCATTGAATAACTAACTAACGTACTAATAGTCTCCGTCTGTTAGAACCACTCCAATATTATTCACTTAATTACTACTACATCCATCGATCTTCCACATGAAAATTTTACCACAAGTTTCTCCATCAAAATTCCACATGAATTTCTTCATGTTACCAATCGATTCAATATCTTTTACGCCATCAACTTCTTGACGTTAATTACCCCAAGAATGTAAAATAAAAAAGTCCCTCCTTGAAGATGGCTGACTTTTGGGATAATGTGCCGTGTACACTGAAGGATAAATTAATTCCAAACTTCGTTTACCGTTAGAAATAAACATGTGTGAGGGTGGGGAGATAACAAAGCGATACCATTTATGGAAATATAACTTGTACACTCTGATGTGAAATAATTACGTTCGGGTGTAGGTCAAGGCGTAGTGGTTTTAGATTTCCTCCTTATGCAATAACGTCAAATTTGTTATGTGCTTAATCTCCCTCAGGTCCATATAACACATCGTAGCAATCTGAAAATACAATTCGTAATGTTCCCTAAGATTATAAGACAATTACAGATAACATAACGAGTCTGTCTCGACTACAAAATAATGGCAAATGTATTTAATTCCAGAAAGGAATTGAGCAGATTTCGAAGCAACCTGAATCTTATCTACTCCCCACGCTGGAGGAACAACCGAATGAAAAGCGAAAAAAACCCCAGGAGCAGGCAAAATTGGAGCACACGGAATTACCGATACGGAAATCCTTTTCCAGTGTGTTTGAATGTCTTGCATGGTGGCTACGAGTTGTTCGCGCCTGGGTCTTGCCTTGCATTTCTGCCGGGGTGTGTTCTTTTTACTCTGGCAGACTTCTGGACGAATACCACACCATTATGATGTACCTTGCTACGAATCCGGAAATCGATTATCGCATCTTATATAGCACCTCATTTGAATGCGGAAAACACGTACTCAAGTTCCTACAGCATATTCAGATGGTGACTGAGAAGAAATGCGATTCTACACAACAGCAGAACCCTGCCCTCAGAGTTTTACCCGCGATTGTGCTAGCAAAATTACTTAGAATCTGCTTCAATGACAAAGGAGAGGTAACACGATTCGTTCAGGTACGTTTAACCCTTTCTTTAAACGATATAATACGACCTTATAATTTGAAATAGATATTATTTCAGAATCTGACAGCTTTCCTGAGAACTTTAGGCTTGTTCGCACAATGTGCATGTACCGTCGGGTCGGAGTCGACCCCTAGTGACATTATGAACAGGATCCTTCCATCCTCTTCATGACAGGGACCTGTTCATATGTTTCCTAGGCAGATGATCCAGAAGTGGTTTGTCAGTAAATGTTGGTATGTCACGGAGAACCCGGGGAAGCCGCGGAGGAAAACTCCGTGATGCCTAGACCACGGTCTTGCCCAACACAAGTTGTAAATCCTGGGACCACCGGGAATCGAACCCGGAACCCCACGATTTCAAGGCTAGCGTTCTCACCGCCCGCTGGACCACCTATTCCATACGACATTTATTAATCATACTGACCCACGCGTCTTCCTCCTCATAACTTAGCTCGTCCGCCAAGTTGAATTACCTCTCGTAATGAAAATTGTTTTGTGCAGGTTCCGACGGATCGGGATAGCCGTTGCGTCCGGGAGTCTTACAACCTCAGCGCTTGCAAGATGGACGTTCCGTGGGCGGTTACAGGAAGCAACGGGTTTCGACAGTCGGACACGATCCAGTTGTGTGTCTTGTTGATGGAGACGGCGTGGGACGAAAAACACATGCGCCTCATCTTTGAACTCAATGACGTGTGGCACCGTGTTAAACATCTATACACAGGCTCCACCCCAGAGTAAGGATAATGTGACGGAAGTCTGGTTTTGACGATTTGCAGTTAATTTAATAGTGACAATTAATTTTCGTAGTTCTATAAAGTAGTTTAAGAGGGTTGTGAATAAAGTTTTCAAAATTCATTAAAGGCAATAAAAACCGGTTTTATAATTTCAGGGGCATCACAGTCGACAGACTAGACTACATCACACAAGAAAATTATAAATTCAACTTTACAAAATTAGGATATCAACTGACGTGGAAAACTCCAGCCATATACGAATGCACCACTTGGCAAGACGTCCTGACTTTTGAAATAGAAGTCACGTGCCACAAAGAGACACTGCCACAGAGCCTGGCGGCCGAGACACTGCAAATTCAACCCAATGGCGACGAAACGCCCGACTCTTCATATTACC
The DNA here is from genome assembly GCF_977971745.1 of Zootermopsis nevadensis. Lineage (NCBI taxonomy): Eukaryota > Metazoa > Arthropoda > Insecta > Blattodea > Termopsidae > Zootermopsis > Zootermopsis nevadensis. Next base: position 4,564,593 of record NW_028259151.1, on the reverse strand, counting down.
AATTCAAAATGGTGACAAATTGCAAAGATTTCTTCAACTGGTGTTCCGAAAACCATATACCTTTTCCATTTAAACGAGAGAACGAGTAATGAGATAACTGGCGAACGTTACAGCTAACGATCGAACTACATCGAGGGAGTCCTTCAAACCGTGTACTACAAAAGTGCATTAAGGCACCAAACATAATTCTGAAGTGACGCAGACTTTCTGAGCCATGATGGCACTAGTGGGCAAGACCACCTGTTTCGCTGTTATGTAATTACATGAATGTGAAACCGTATCTTCATATAAGTTTGTGACTATAGTCTTATTGTTATTTGTCACGTGCAACTTCGGCTTATCGGCTGTGAGCCGCGCCTAAGTTGCACACTACTCAAAAGGCTCTAAATAAATATAACTGAAAAAAACTGTTTCTCAGGAAGAATACATTCATTCGGGACGCCTTAGGACCTGCAATAGATAGAAGCACGAAGCAGAAGCAGAATAAACTACGGAAATCCCAACTAAAATCTTACATTGTCAGATGCGTCTTTGTTTGCATCCAGATTACAATCATGTAATGTTTAAATTCGTCTGTCGAGTGTTTATATTTGGGAAACCAGTACGAAACCACTCAAATCCAAATTAAAACAATAACCAATACATAAATTAAGACAGAAATTAAACTAGGTTTATTTATTCCGATATCAGTATAGTGCCTGATCAGATATTGGGCTCTTAAATTGCTTGGCTGAGGAGTCTTGAGAACTCTGCTTTATGGGATCAGTTACAGGCATACAGTTAGAATCCTAACCGGAACAGTGTTTCCTTTTTAAGGTTTCTCTCATTCCTACAAAATCAATCCCAAAATGAACAATAAATTGTCACGGCTCCAAGCCACCATTCGTGCACAATCTACTTTCACAATTACCCTCACATTTGTCACTTGCTATTGCATCGAAAGATGACAAAGCGCCAGTCATGAGATATGAAATTAAGACTACCTGTGAACTAAACTCCTGATTCGGAATGTGTTAGAATAATTCCCTCTAAACGACGCAATATCACGGGAAATAAGCTAATGCTGTCTTCAGACATGGAGTAACAATTCTGGCGCGTTCGTCAGAATGAGACCAATGCCAATGACGACAGAATCACTCGGCGAGAAATTACCAACCTAGTTACATCGGCACAAAGAATTGAAATATATCGACAAATTTCGTGAAATCCCGTTCAGCAATTATCGAAATGCTACACGCGGACTAAGGGATTTTCGTTGGCGTTCCGCAAGCTCAAAACACGCCTAAAGTACACTACAAGATGGCCACTGAGGACCAGTTAAAAACTCCAGTGAACAGAGATTGTGACCGAAATGCAATGCTAGTTAGTACATGTCCCACCAACACGCTACACTCAGACACCACAGATGAATTTCCTTGTTACGACCGAAAGGCGACGAGATTTTCTCTGACGTGTACGACAGAATCATAATCAATGCTTAGGGTCGAGTTATCGGAAGTGGTAATGCCCTTCATGGTCACCTGTCTCTACAGGAAATAAAGTACCAGTGCTTAACCCAGGCAAGTGAACAGAGTTTTGCTTGAAGTCAGCTTTCTAGCAGCGGTTGAAGGTCCTTCAACTTGCATCCGACCTAGACGTAAGAATACCAGTACGTATGCTGGGTAGCGAAACTGCAGTAAGTAATAACGATCAAGTAAACAGCAGTCCAAGAGGCAAGAATAAAACTTGTAATTAGGGAAATTACTTTCAGAAATAACGCCCGCTCGAGAAAGATTACGCATTAAGCTCTAAATCAGATCTGCAAAACGTGCGCCCCCAGCAAAAATTTTCTCTGGCCCAGGGGCGATTGGATAAACCGTGCCCCGGCCCCAGAAAAAAATCATATTCGAAAATTAATAAAATATAATAAAAATTGACGTTATTTTTAAATAAGTGCAGATGAAATCGCACTTTTTCTTAATGATTTTCATTATTTTTACAATTATCTTCTTGTTAGACAAATATTTAATATTAATTATTGACCTTTTATAGTTAGGATGGAATATAACCAACTTATGAGTAATTCTCTTTGCATTTTTTCAACTATCAACAGTGATTGAATATCGAACAACATTGGCCATCTGTTACATGAACACCTGCGTTTAAAACAATGTATTGCAATTTCTTACCCGCACCTGCAACAATACCGGCAGAGCATGCCATAACGCTCTACCCATTGTTGAAGTAAACAACGTAATAAGTATTACTCAAAAAGTTTTTAGTTTTCTAGCGCGTTATATCAGTCCGCGTTTTATTAACATGGTTTTTCTTTACATTTGATTCCTTGCCATCATTAGTTATATAAAAACGAGAAAGACTCGATTTGAAAATAGATTTCAATCCCGAATGGGCTACACTTACGACAGATAAAATTGTGAGCCTTGTTTGCCAAGAAACATTGTCTGTACCTAGGAAATATAAAATTCGTCGACACCTCGAAGCCAAACATCCTGATTTAGCAAAACTGGATGTCAGTTAAAGACAATTTACAGCGTCGTACTTAATGAAGCACGTAAGTGGAAGAAGGGGGGGGTTCACTAAAGCCGAGTTTGGGGGAAAAGTGGTTATTAATCTCAGCTTTTGAAATGTATCCCGACAACAAAAAATTGACAGTGGAACCACGGGTCCGGAGAATCTGACGTAAATACGTCTTTGTATTTAAATTATATTTAGGCAATAAATACAATGAAAGGAAGTTTATATATTAGCTTTACTCTAAATATTTCCTTCATACATGCTTTACAGTTGAGTAAATAGTTTGATTAAGACATCGTTTATTTAACTTGAACTAGTTGCGCTTGAGATGAGTCTGCGGTAGATGAAATATGTTATAAAATTTGTACACTTTAGAGTATCAACATTTCGTGGAAACAAAATATCTATACAAGACTTTGATCCAGGAGTACTGCACTGAGGATTTGACATCAACATCAAGCCAAACGTTTCCTCCAAAAATGTGACAAAGCTTTGATTTTCCTCCTTCTTTAAATAAATGTTAAACTCTCCTGCCAATATAACGGGCATTGTATTACGACCTTCTGTGGCCAAATATTCCCTCATACACAGTGCATTAGTTGGCGGCTTACGGTTTCTACATTCCCTCATACGTTCAGCATTAGATAATGGTTGTTTTTTTTGGGTACTTCAGGTTCATTATTTAATACTTATATTTTTTACGTTTTCTGTACTGTCTCATATATTCTGCATAACGGTCTCTTTTAGCTTCAATGTCATCCATCTTGTCATCTCTACATAGTATGACGCAACACACAAACGGAGCACTATCGTGGTGTGCGATGCGCCTTTATTTGTACAAATAAATGTTTCTAGAACCTAAACCATTTGTGATATGTAAAATCTGAAAACAGATATGGAAAGCTCAAGAGATAATACGTATTTTGTACGTAATATGTCCCAATCCATCTCTTACGATTTTCGAGTGGCGGGCGCTTAACGTGAAGAACAATAATAATAAATAGGAATCCCATATCTCAAACTTTGTTGAATAGGAAGAGACCACGATGTCCACCGGCAATGATCAATTTAATCAAAACGGAAATGGAGAGAGTGGCGGGCAGTATCACAGATCTCTTAATAAATCTTATATAAGATAAGTACTTGTGATATTCTAAAACGTTTTTACCAGCACAAAATTATCTACTCTACGACGCACTTCTTCTACAAGCGATTCACAGCTCTGCTCTTTCCGCAATAATGAAAGCGGATTGATGACGGCAGTAATGTAACACAACAATGTCGAGTAATCAGATGACGTAACAATTAGGTTCTTAGGTAAAGGAGTAAAGCATTGTTATGCAAGCAGGAGTTCATATAAAAGCTGACCATTCTCCGTAAATATTTACACATTGTTGGTATGGGTCTTACTCATTTTCCTGAAGCTGTTTTTTCTGAATGACCCTTCCGTATAGATGTATTTACGTCAAAAAATTTCAGAACCAATATTTACAGAAATTTTTCCGATCCGCCTAAAACCCAACATTTTCCGACCGGACATAGTACAATCCATCCAAAAACCGAAGAGATCTCAACCACGAACAATTCAACTCATAGTTAAATTTTAACAATTCTTTCAAATGTTCAGTTAATAGTCTACAAACGCCAACAGATGGCATGATTACTCAACAATGGGCCGACCGACAACAATGGATCGACGGACAACAATGGGCCGACCGACAATGGGACGACGGACAACAATGGGGCGACGGACAACACTGCAACTATACACAACAATGGAACGACAGACGATAATGGGACGAAGCTACTGTAGACTAGTTCTCCTATAATAAAGAGCCACTCGCATTCAGAAACTCAAAGCGATCGATTTGTTTCTGTGTTTGTGTTTTTTCTATAGTGTTCAATAACACTACAAAGTTATATATCAATATATATATACACGTGTAAATTGAGTTAATACGTCGCACACATCGAAAGAACTGGTGAGTTCAATACAACTGCGTAAAACCACAATAGATAACGTGACAATAAAAGATGCAGAAATCCTTAAGATGTGGTATGAATCGAAAGACATCGCTCAACTGCGAGGTACACGTTGAGAAATGGGAAGAGTTACCACTACAGAAAGCAGAAAAATACCTAAATATTGCGACCGAAGAAGGGATTGAACACACGAAACGCAGTATGAAACGGAAGACGTCATCGTACGACGAAAAACACGACATGGCAAAAAATAAACAGATTACGACCGAAGATGATACACCACCAATCGACAATTCCCTTAACATACAGGATCTTTCGAAAAAAATTCTGTCCAAAATATTCCTCTACACCGGAACGTATGCAGAAATAGGTCGACTGAGAGAAGTCTGTCGTAGGTTCGACGCCGTTTGCAGTCGAGTGCTTCTCTCTGCCTTCGACAAAATTCAGGTAAGACTAAATGTGCATATCAAACACGACAGAGGCTTTTGCATTGAATAACTAACTAACTAACGTACTATTAGTCTCTGTCTGTTAGAACCACTTCAATATTATTCACTTAATTATTAATACATCCATCCTCCACATGAAAATTTTACAGAAAGTTTCTCCATCAAAATTCCAAATGCATTTCTTTGTTTCCAATCGATTCAATATCTTTTACGCCATCAACTTCTTGACGTTAATTACCCCAAGAATACAGAATAAAAAAGTCCCTCCTTGAAGATGGCTGACTTTTGGCATAATGTGCCGTGTACACTGAAGGGTAAATGAATTCCAAACTTCGTTTACCGTTAGAAATAAACATGTGTGAGGGTGGTAAGATAACAAAGCGATACCATTTATGGAAATATAACTTGTACACTCTGATGTGAAATAATTACGTTCGGGTGTAGGTCAAGGCGTAGTGGTTTTAGATTTCCTCCTTATGCAATAACGTCAAATTTGTTATGTGCTTAATCTCCCTCAGGTCCATATAACACATCGTAGCAATCTGAAAATACAATTCGTAATGTTCCCTAAGATTATAAGACCATTACAGATAACATAACGAGTCTGTCTCGACTACAAAATAATGGCAAATGTATTTAATTCCAGAAACGAATTGAGCGGATTTCGAAGCAACCTGAATCTTATCTACTCCCCACGCTGGAGGAACTACGGAGAAAAAACCACTGGCAGAAGGCAAAATTGGAGCACACGGAATTATCGATACGGAAATCCTTTTCCGATGTGTTTGAACGCCTTGCATGGTGGCTACGAGTTGTTCGCGCCTGGGTCTTGCCTTGCATTTCTGCCGGGGTGTGTTCATTTTACTGTGGCAGACTGCTGGACGAATACCACACCATTATGCTCCAGCTTCCTACGAAACCGGTAATCGATTATCGCATCCTATATTGCACCTTATTTGAATGCGGAAAACTCGTACTTAAGTTCCTACAGCATATTCAGATGGTGACTGAGAAGAAATGCGATTCTACACAACAGCAGAACCCTGCCCTCAGAGTGTTACCCGCGATTGTGCTAGCAAAATTACTTAGAATCTGCTTCAATGGCAAAGGAGAGGTGCCACGATTCGTTCAGGTACGTTTACCCTTTTCTTTAAACGATATAATACGACCTTTATAATTTGAAATAGATATTATTTCAGAATCTGACAGCTTTCCTGAGAACTTTAGGCTTGCTCGCACAATGTGCATGTACCGTCGGGTCGGAGTCGACCCCTAGTGACATTATGAACAGGATCCTTCCATCCTCTTCATGACAGGGACCTGTTCATATGTTTCCTAGGCAGATGATCCAGAAGTGGTTTGTCAGTAATTGTTGGGATGTCACGGAGAAACCGGGGAAGCCGCGGAGGAAAACTCCGTGATGCCTAGATCACGTTCTTGCCCAACATACGTAAGTTGTAAATCCGGGCACCACCGGGAATCGATCACGGGACCCCAGGATTTCAAGGCTAGCGTTCTCACCGCCCGCTAGACCACACTAAATGTCGCAAAATACATAAGGTCTCTCAGCCCGAATACAAATTCTCTACAGTTGGTGATGATATTAATTGTGTATCTTTCCAATACCTATTCCATACGACATTTATTAACCATACTGACCCACGCGTCTTCCACCTTATAACTTAGCTCGTGATCCAAGTTGAATTACCTATCCTAATGAAAATTGTTTTGGGCAGGTTCCGACGGATCGGGATAGCCGTTGCGACCGGGAGTCTTACAACCTCAGCGGTTGCTGGATGGGCGTTCCGTGGGCGGTTCGAGGAAGCAACGGGTTTCGACAGTCGGACACGATCCAGTTGTGTGTCTTGTTGATGGAGACGGCGTGGGACGAAAAACACACGCACCTCACCTTTGGACTCAATCACGTGTGGCACCTTATTAAGCACCTATACAGAAACATCTCCCTAAAGTAAGGATAATGTGACGGACGTCTGGATTTGACGATTTACAGTTAATTTAATAGTGACAATTAATTTTCGTAGTCCTATAATGTAGCTTAAGAGGGCTGTGAATAAAGTTTTCAAAATTCATTAAAGGCAATAAGAACTGGTTTTATAATTTCAGGGGCATCAAAGTCCAGAGACTAGACTACATCACACAAGAAAATTATAAATTCAACTTTACAAAATTAGGATATCAACGGACGAGGAAAACTCCAGCCATATACGAATGCACCACTTGGCAAAACGTCCAGACTTTTGAAATAGACATCACGTGCGACAAAGAGACACTGCCGCTGAGCCTCGTGGCCGAGACACTGCAAATTCAACCCAATGGCGACGAAACGCCCGACTCTTCATATTACCAATTCAAAATGGTGATAAATTGCCCAGATTTGGCCAAGTGGTGTTCCTTCAAAGATATACCATTTCCATTTAAACGAGAGAACGAGTAATGAGATAACTGGCGAACGTTATAACTAACGATCGAACTACATCGAGGGAGTCCTTCAAACCGTGTACTACAAAAGTGCATTAAGGCACCAAACATAATTCTGAAGTGACGCAGACTTTCTGAGCCATGATGGCACTAGTGGGCAAGACCACCTGTTTCGCTGTTACGTAATTATATGAATGTCAAATTGTATCTTCATATAAGTTTGTGTATATAATGTTATTGTTATTTGTCACGTGCAACTTCGGCTTATCGGCTGTGAGCCGCGCCTAAGTTGCACACTACTTAAAAGGCTCTAAATAAATATAACTGAAAAAAACTGTTTCTCAGGAAGAATACATTCATTCGGGACGCCTTAGGACCTGCAATAGATAGAAGCACGAAGCAGAATAAACTACGGAAATCCCAACTAAAATCTTACATTGTCAGATATGTCTTTGTTTGCATCCAGATTACAATCATGTAATGTTTAAATTCGTCTGTCGAGTGTTTATATTTGGGAAAGCAGACCGAAACCACTCAAATCCAAATTTAAACAATAACCAATACATAAATTAAGACAGAAATTAAACTAGGTTTATTTATTCCGATATCAGTATAGTGCCTGATCAGATATTGGGCTCTTAAATTGCTTGGCTGAGGACTCTTGAGGACTCTGCTTTATGGGGTCAGTTACAGGCATACAGTTAGAATCCTAACCAGAACAGTGTTTCCTTTTTAAGGTTTCTCTCATTCCTACAAAATCAATCCCAAAATGAACAATAAATTGTCACGGCTCCAAGCCACCATTCGTGCACATTCTACTTTCACAATTACCCTCACATTTGTCACTTGCTATTGCATCGAATAGATGACAAAGCGCCAGTCATGAGATATGAAATTAAGACTACCTGTGAACTAAACTCCTGATTCGGAATGTGTTAGAATAATTCCCTCTAAACGACGCAATATCACGGGAAATAAGCTAATGCTGTCTTCAGACATGGAGTAACAATTCTGGCGCGTTCGTCAGAATGAGACCAATGCCAATGACGACAGAATCACTCGGCGAGAAATTACCAACCTAGTTACATCGGCACAAAGAATTGAAATATATCGACAAATTTCGTGAAATCCCGTTCAGCAATTATCGAAATGCTACACGCGGACTAAGGGATTTTCGTTGGCGTTCCGCAAGCTCAAAACACGCCTAAAGTACACTACAAGATGGCCACTGAGGACCAGTTAAAAACTCCAGTGAACAGAGATTGTGACCGAAATGCAATGCTAGTTAGTACATGTCCCACCAACACGCTACACTCAGACACCACAGATGAATTTCCTTGTTACGACCGAAAGGCGACGAGATTTTCTCTGACGTGTACGACAGAATCAAAATCAATGCTTACAGTCGAGTTATGGGAAGTGGTAATGCCCTTCATGGTCACCTGTCTCTACAGGAAATAAAGTACCAGTGCTTAACCCAGGCAAGTGAACAGAGTTTTGCTTGAAGTCAGCTTTCTAGCAGCGGTTGAAGGTCCTTCAACTTGCATCCGACCTAGACGTAAGATTACCAGTACGTATGCTGGGTAGCGAAACTGCAGTAAGTAATAACGATCAAGTAAACAGCAGTCCAAGAGGCAAGAATGAAACTTGTAATTAGGGAAATTACTTTCAGAAATAACGCCCGCTCGAGAGAGATTACGCATTAAGCTCTAAATCAGATCTGCAAAACGTGCGCCCCCAGCAAAAATTTTCTCTGGCCCAGGGGCGATTGGATAAACCGTGCCCCGGCCCCAGAAAAAAATCATATTCGAAAATTAATAAAATATAATAAAAACTGACGTTATTTTTAAATAAGTGCAGATGAAATCGCACTTTTTCTTAATGATTTTCATTATTTTTACAATTATCTTCTTCTTAGACAAATATTTAATATTAATTATTGACTTTTTATAGTTAGGATGGAATATAACCAACTTATGAGTAATTCTCTTTGCATTTTTTCAACTATCAACAGTGATTGAATATCGAACAACATTGGCCATCTGTTACATGAACACCTGCGTTTAAAACAATGTATTGCAATTTCTTACCCGCACCTGCAACAATACCGGCAGAGCATGCCATAACGCTCTACCCATTGTTGATGTAAACAACGTAATACGTATTACTGAAGCACTGTTTTTAGTTTTCTAGCGCGTTATATCAGTCTGCGTTTTATTAACATGGTTTTTCTTTACATTTGATTCCTTGCCATCATTAGTTATATAAAAACGAGAAAGACTCGATTTGAAAATAGATTTCAATCCCGAATGGGCTACACTTACGACAGATAAAATCGTGAGCCTTGTTTGCCAAGAAACATTGTCTGTACCTAGGAATTCGTCGACACCTCGAAGCCAAACATCCTCATTTAGCAAAACTGGATGTCAGTTAAAGACAAATTACAGCGTCGTACTTAATGAAGCACGTAAGTTGAAGAGGGGGGAGGGGGGGTTCACTGAAGCCGAGTTTGGGGGAAAAGTGGTTATTAATCTCAGCTTTTGAAATGTATCCCGACAACAAAAAATTGACAGTGGAACCACCGGTCCGGAGAATCTGACGTAAATACGTCTTTGTATTTAAATTATATTTAGGCAATAAATACAATGAAAGGAAGTTTATATATTAGCTTTACTCTAAATATTTCCTTTATACATGCTTTACAGTTGAGTAAATAGTTTGATTAAGACATCGTTTATTTAACTTGAATTAGTTACGCTTGAGATGAGTCTGCGGTAGATGAAATATGTTATAAAATTTGTACACTTTAGAATATCAACATTTCGTGGAAACAAAATATCTATACAAGATTTTGATCCAGGAGTACTGCACTGAGGATTTGACATCAACATCAAGCCAAACGTTTCCTCCATAAATGTGACAAAGCTTTGATTTTCCTCCTTCTTTAAATCAATGTTAAACTCTCCTGCCAATAAAACGGGCATTGTATTACGACCTTCTGTGGCCAAATATTCCCTCATACACAGTGCATTAGTTGGCGGCTTACGGTTTCTACATTCCCTCATACGTTCAGCATTAGATTTTTTTTTGTACTTCAGGTTCATTATTTAATACTTCAATTTTTTACGTTTTCTGTACTGTCTCTCATATTCTGCATAACGGTCTCTTTTAGCTTCAATGTCATCCATCTTGTCATCTCTACATAGTATGACGCAACACACAAACGGAGCACTATCGTGGTGTGCGATGCGCCTTTATTTGTACAAATAAATGTTTCTAGAACCTAAACCATTTGTGATATGTAAAATCTGAAAACAGATATGGAAAGCTCAAGAGATAATACGTATTTTGTACGTTATATGTCCCAATACATCTCTTACGGTTTTCGAGTGGCGGGCGCTTAACGTGAAGAACAATAATAATAAATAGGAATCCCATATCTCAAACTTTGTTGAATAGGAAGAGACCACGATGTCCACCGGCAATGATCAATTCAATCAAAACGGAAATGGAGAGAGTGGAGGGCAGTATCACAGATCTCTTAATAAATCTTATATAAGATAAGTACTTGTGATATTCTAAAACGTTTTTACCAGCACAAAATTATCTACTCTACGACGCACTTCTTCTACAAGCGATTCACAGCTCTGCTCTTTCCGCAATAATGAAAGCGGATTGTTGACGGCAGTAATGTAACACAACAATGCCGAGTAATCAGATGACGTAACAATTAGTTTCTTAGGTAAAGGAGTAAAGCATTGTTATGCAAGCAGGAGTTCATATAAAAGCTGACCATTCTCCGTAAATATTTACACAGGGTCTCGTCCGCGAGCCCTCCTCAAAACCGTTCTCCTCTTCATGGCCGACAATGACTGCACGGCCTAGAGGACACGGTAGCAAGGCCTTGCGGCTGGCTTACTGGAACGCCGACGGTGTCCGCGACAGGAAGCTGGAGCTGGAGCAGTTCCTCGGTGACTACGGAGTCGATGTTTGCCTCCTGAACGAGACGCACCTCACGTCGGGTCGGGCCTTGAGGTTCGCGAACTACGTTTGCCACCGTACGGACCGCCCGACGCTAGGGGGTGGCACAGCGATCCTTGTCCGCAGGGGCATTGATCATTACCCTGTGCCGGTATCGGGTCTACAACAACTAGAAGCAACCGCCATTCACCTGGTACTGGCAACCAGGAAAGTCAAGCTAGTGGCGGCATACCTCGCACCCACCCGGCCATGGATAGAGTCGGACCTGACCGAGTGCTTGAGCGGGGGTTTCCCGGTCCTCTTGGCTGGTGACCTCAACGCGAAACACACGGACTGGAATTCTAGCCTTATCTCTACTAGGGGCTCGCTCCTGCGTGATTACGCCAACAGAAATTCCTGCTTCATCTACGGGCCGGATTCTCCAACCACGGCTCCCTACACACACAACGCCACACCTGACGTCCTTGATATTGTCCTCATCAAGGACTTCGTCCTACCGGTGCACCTGACTGTCTGCCCCGCACTCAGCTCAGATCACCTGCCCGTCCTCGTCGACACCACGTGCCGATCGTCCTTTCAAAACCTGCCTGATCGCCCGGACTTCGCGAGAATGGACTGGGCTGCATTCCAGGCTTGCCTCGAAAGCAGACTACCGGGGAACCCCGTGGTAAACGACGAGGAAGAAATTGACAAGTGCGTCGAGGAGCTGACCAGTGCTATCCTGGAAGCCACAGCAGCGTCCGCTCCCAAGCTTCGACCCCGCATTGACAGGCGACCGCTTCTACCCGCTAGTATTCGAGATGAAATACGCCTGAAGAACCGGCTGAGGAGGCGATGGCAGGTCACAAGAGACCCCGCTCTTAAGACCCAGGTCAATCGACTCCAGAGGTCGGTGACCTATCGTCTCAACGAGTGGCGGAACGAACAGTGGAGCGACACGCTCGAATCCTTGGACTGCGAGGACCAGTCGCTTTGGAAAATGACCAAGCGTGTGATGCGAGTCCCCACTCCGTCGCCCCCCTTCTTAGTGATGGGAGGACTGGCTCTCTCGAACCCCGAGAAGGCAGAAGCCCTAGCCGACAGCCTTGAGGTCCAGTTCCAGCCGGTAGACTACCCGTCGGACCTGACTACAATTGACATGGTTAACGAGGCGATGCGAGCATACGAGTATGCCCCTGTAAATGAACCAAAATTAACCAGTCCATCGGAGGTCGCCCAGGCCATCAAGGGACTCAAGCTTGGCAAGGCTCCGGGCCCCAACGGTATACCGAACAGGGTCCTGAAACATCTTCCACGACGCGCGGTAACCTTTCTCACGAAAGTGTTCAACGCGGTCCTTCGCAGGCAACACTTCCCCTCGGCATGGAAACACGCTCGAGTGGTGTCCATACTGAAGCCGGGGAAGGACCCCACGCTACCTTCTTCCTATAGACCCATCAGTCTTCTCGACACGGTCGGCAAACTCTGCGAGAAAATCCTACTAACGAGGGTCCTACACGAGGTCAGTGAACGCGGGCTGCTGCGCGACGAGCAGTTTGGGTTTCGACCCAGACACAGCACATCGTTACAGCTGGCTCGCCTCGTCGAAAGGGTCAACAGAAACCTTGATGAGAAGCGGCTAACCGGCGCGGTTTTCCTGGACGTGGCCAAAGCCTTCGACACAGTCTGGGTCCAAGGCCTCCTATACAAACTGACCGTCCTCAACTTCCCGTCGTACTTGGTAAAAACCATCTCTTCCTACCTCGCTGACCGGACATTCCAGACATCCTTCCAGTCGGCCACGTCCACACGTCGTACCATGCGGGCTGGAGTTGTGCAGGGCGGAATTCTCTCCCCTGTGCTCTTCAGTCTGTATGTCAACTACATACCCACACCGTCCCGCCACGTCGAGTTAGCACAATACGCGGACGACACGGCTCTAGTAGTCACGTCCCGTAGCCCAACGCTTCTCGTCAGGTATCTGGAGACCTACCTCAGTAGACTTGAGCTCTGGCTCAGGGCCTGGAGGATTGCTATCAACGTCTCGAAGAGCACCGCGGTTCTCTTCATTTCCGCGAGAAGACACATCCAACAGCCCCGAGCAGTGCAGTTCCTCGGACAGCCGATCCAATGGGTCAAAACAGCGCAGTATCTGGGGGTCACCCTTGACGCCGGGCTTACTTGGTCGGCGCACGTCAACCAAGTGGGAAAGAAGGCAGCGCAACGATTAGGTGTGCTAGGCCCGCTTATCAATAGGAGAAGTGGCCTGTCAATCAGGAACGGTGTACTACTCTATAAGCAGCTCATCCGTCCCATAATGGATTACGCATGCCCGATCTGGAGGTCAGCTGCCCACAGCCACGTCCAGAAGCTGCAAGTTCTGCAATCCAAGTGTCTTCGAATTGTTACTAACGCGCCCTGGTACGTTAGTAACAGGCAAATACATGAGGATCTGGGGGTCCCTTTCTTTGCCGACCACATCAGAGCACTAACTGAGAGGTTTGACTCGAGGTTAGCTGGTGTGGGGAACCCCTTAGTTCGGCAACTCGGAAGACACTCGTGCCGAATGAGGGCTGCCAGAGTTCACCCAAGGGCAACCGAGAGCGACTGATGTTCAGCAGGCCAGCCGAAGCCATCCCCAAAAGACGGCCAAGTCAGCACAACGAGTGGTTAGACTACTCGGCTACCCTGACTGAGGTTTTCCGTGCTTTCCTCAGTTGTAAGGCGAATGCCAGGGTATAACTTAATAGGGGCACGGCCCGCCACCCTTCCCCCCGATCATGGAGGCCATCAGCTGAAGTGATCTTCCCCCCATGCCGCAGAGGCCTTCAGCCGAAACGGCCCCTCCCTCTCTGGGTTCATACCCCAGAGACCCAACCAACCAAATTCCTTCGACAACTTGCCTGACGGGATAACCTCCCATCAGCAGCAACAGATCCCAGTTTGAATGGTCGAGGCTCCCACCACGACGAAACCCCGTTAGCGTTAGCAAAATTTCCGTTCTTATATTACGACCGTTTACCATTTCCAGCAATGCGTCTTGTGCGCAGGAATGGTTTCACCTAGGTAGGGACGATGCTTGCGCTTGCGCAGGCCTCTGCCCTCAGTTAGCTTCTTTGGTTGGTTGATTGGTAAATATTTACACATTGTTGGTATGGATCTTACTCATTTTCCTGAAGCTGTTTTTTTCTGAATGACCCTTCCGTATAGATGTATTTACGTCAAAAAATTTCAGAACCAATATTTACAGAAATTTTTCCGATCCGCCTAAAACCCAACATTTTCCGACCGGACATAGTACAATCCATCCAAAAACCGAAGAGATCTCAACCACGAACAATTCAACTCATAGTTAAATTTTAACAATTCTTTCAAATGTTCAGTTAATAGTCTACAAACGCCAACAGATGACATGATTACTCAACAATGGGCCGTTCGACAACAAAGGGTCGACGGACAACAATGGGACGACGGACAACACTGCAACTATGCACAACAATGGAACGACAGACGATAATGGGACGAAACTACTGTAGACTAGTTCTCCTATAACAACGAGCCACTCGCATTCAGAAACTCAAAGCGATCGATTTGTTTCTGTGTTTGTGTTTTTTCTATAGTGTTCAATAACACTACAAAGCTATATATCAATATATATACACGTGTAAATTGAGTTAATACGTCGCACACATCGAAAGAACTGGTGAGTTCAATACAACTGCGTAAAACCACAATAGATAACGTGACAATAAAAGATGCTGAAATCCTTAACATGTGGTATGAATCGAAAGACATGGCTCAGCTGCGAGTTACAAGTTGAGAAATGGGAAATATTACCACGACAGAAAGCGGCAAAATACCTAAATATTTCGACCGAAGAAGGGACTGAACTCACGAAATGCAGTATGAAACGGAAGACGTCATCGTACGACGAAAAACACGACATGGCAAAAAATAAACAGATTACGACCGAAGATGATACACCACCAATCGACAATTCTATTAAAATACAGAATCTTCCGGAAGAAATGCTGTCCGAAATATTCCTCTACACCGGAACATATGCAAAAATAGGTCGACTGAGAGAAGTCTGTCGTAGGTTCGACGCCGTTTGCAGTCGAGTACTTCTCTCTGCCTTCAACAAAATTCAGGTAAGACTAAATGTGCATATCAAACACGACAAAGGCTTTTGAATTGAATAACTAACGTACTAATAGTCTCCGTCTGTTAGAACCACTCCAATATAATTCACTTAATTATTAATACATCCATCCTCCACATGAAAATTTTACAGCAAGTTTCTTCATCAAAATTCCAAATGCATTTCTTTATGTTTCCAATCGATTCAATATCTTTTACTCCATCAACTTCTTGACGTTAATTACCCCAAGAATACGAAATAAAAAAGTCCAACCTTGGAGATGGCTGACTTTTGGGATAATGTGTCGTGTACACTGAAGGGTAAATTAATTCCAAACTTCGTTTACCGTTAGAAATAAACATGTGTGAGGGTGGGGAGATAACAAAGCGATGCCATTTATGGAAATATAACTTGTACACTCTGATGTGAAATAATTACGTTCGGGTGTAGGTCAAGGCGTAGTGGTTTTAGATTTCCTCCTTATGCAATAACGTCAAATTTGTTATGTGCTTAATCTCCCTCAGGTCCATATAACACATCGTAGCAATCTGAAAATACAATTCGTAATGTTCCCTAAGATTATAAGACCATTACGGATAACATAACGAGTCTGTCTCGACTACAAAATAATGGCAAATGTATTTAATTCCAGAAACGAATTGAGCAGATTTCGAAGCAACCTGAATCTTATCTACTCCCCACGCTGGAGAAACTACGGAGTAAAAACCACCAGGAGCAGGCAGAATTGGAGCACACGGAATTATCGATACGGAAATCCTTTTGCAATGTGATTGAACGCCTTGCATGGTGGCTACGAGTTGTTCGCGCCTGGGTCTTGCCTTGCATTTCTGCCGGGGTGTGTTCTTTTTACTGTGGCAGACTGCTGGACGAATACCACACCATTATGCTGCAGCTTCCTACGAAACCGGTAATCGATTATCGCATCTTATATTGCACCTTATTTGAATGCGGAAAACTCGTACTTAAGTTCCTACAGCATATTCAGATGGTGACTGAGAAGAAATGCGATTCTACACAACAGCAGAACCCTGCCCTCAGAGTTTTACCCGCGATTGTGCTAGCAAAATTACTTAGAATCTGCTTCAATGGCAAAGGAGAGGTGACACGATTCGTTCAGGTACGTTTAACCCTTTCTTTAAACGATATAATACGACCTTTATAATTTTAAATAGATATTATTTCAGAATCTGACAGCTTTCCTGAAAACTTTAGGCTTGTTCGCACAATGTGCATGTACCGTCGGGTCGGAGTCGACCCCTAGTGACATTATGAACAGGATCCTTCCATCCTCTTCATGACAGGGACCTGTTCATATGTTTCCTAGGCAGATGATCCAGAAGTGGTTTGTCAGTAATTGTTGGGATGTCACGGAGAAACCGGGGAAGCCGCGGATGAAAACTCCGTGATGCCTAGATCACTTTCTTGCCCAACATAAGTTGTATATCCGGGCACCACCGGGAATCGATCACGGGACCCCAGGATTTCAAGGCTAGCGTTCTCACCGCCCGCTAGACCACACTAAATGTCGCAAAATACATAAGGTCTCTCAGCCCGAATACAAATTCTCTACAGTTGGTGATGATATTAATTGTGTATCTTTCCAATACCTATTCCATACGTCATTTATTAACCATACTGACCCACGCGTCTTCCACCTCATAACTTAGCTCGTGATCCAAGTTGAATTACCTATCCTAATGAAAATTGTTTTGGGCAGGTTCCGACGGATCGGGATAGCCGTTGCGACCGGGAGTCTTACAACCTCAGCGGTTGCTGGATGGGTGTTCCGTGGGCGGTTACAGGAAGCAACGGGTTTCGACAGTCGGACACGATCCAGTTGTGTGTCTTGTTGATGGAGACGGCGTGGGACGAAAAACACATGCACCTCACCTTTGGACTCAATGGCGTGTGGCACCTTATTAAGCACCTATACAGAAACACCTCCCTAAAGTAAGGATAATGTGACGGACGTCTAGATTTGACGATTTACAGTTAATTTAATAGTGACAATTAATTTTCGTAGTCCTATAAAGTAGTTTAAGAGGGTTGTGAATAAAGTTTTCAAAATTCATTAAAGGCAATAAAAACTGGTTTTATAATTTCAGGGGCATCAAAGTCCAGAGACTAGACTACATCACACAAGAAAATTATAAATTCAACTTTACAAAATTAGGATATCAACGGACGAGGAAAACTCCAGCCATATACGAATGCACCACTTGGCAAAACGTCCAGACTTTTGAAATAGACATCACGTGCGACAAAGAGACACTGCCGCTGAGCCTCGTGGCCGAGACACTGCAAATTCAACCCAATGGCGACGAAACGCCCGACTCTTCATATTACCAATTCAAAATGGTGATAAATTGCCCAGATTTGGCCAAATGGTGTTCCTTCAAAGATATACCATTTCCATTTAAACGAGAGAACGAGTAATGAGATAACTGGCGAACGTTATAACTAACGATCGAACTACATCGAGGGAGTCCTTCAAACCGTGTACTACAAAAGTGCATTAAGGCACCAAACATAATTCTGAAGTGACGCAGACTTTCTGAACCATGGTGGCACTAGTGGGCAAGACCACCTGTTTCGCTGTTATGTAATTATATGAATGTGAAATTGTATCTTCATATATGTTTGTGTATATAATGTTATTGTTATTTGTCACGTGCAACGTAGGCTTATCGGCTGTGAGCCGCGCCTAAGTTACACACTACTCAAAAGGCTCTAAATAAATATAACTGAAAAAAACTGTTTCTCAGGAAGAATACATTCATTCGGGACGCCTTAGGACCTGCAATAGATAGAAGCACGAAGCAGAATAAACTACGGAAATCCCAACTAAAATCTTACATTGTCAGATATGTCTTTGTTTGCATCCAGATTACAATCATGTAATGTTTAAATTCGTCTGTCGAGTGTTCATATTTGGGAAACCAGTACGAAACCACTCAAATCCAAATTAAAACAATAACCAATACATAAATTAAGACAGAAATTAAACTAGGTTTAGTATAGTGCCTGATCAGATATTGGGCTCTTAAATTGCTTGGCTGAGGACTCTTGAGGACTCTGCTTTATGGGGTCAGTTACAGGCATACAGTTAGAATCCTAACCGGAACAGTGTTTCCTTTTTAAGGTTTCTCTCATTCCTACAAAATCAATCCCAAAATGAACAATAAATTGTCACGACTCCAAGCCACCATTCGTGCACATTCTACTTTCACAATTACCCTCACATTTGTCACTTGCTATTGCATCGAATAGATGACAAAGCGCCAGTCATGAGATATGAAATTAAGACTACCTGTGAACTAAACTCCTGATTCGGAATGTGTTAGAATAATTCCCTCTAAACGACGCAATATCACGGGAAATAAGCTAATGCTGTCTTCAGACATGGAGTAACAATTCTGGCGCGTTCGTCAGAATGAGACCAATGCCAATGACCAGAGAATCTCTGAAGCCGAGTTTGGGGGAAAAGT
This sequence comes from Zootermopsis nevadensis, assembly GCF_977971745.1. Taxonomy (NCBI): domain Eukaryota; kingdom Metazoa; phylum Arthropoda; class Insecta; order Blattodea; family Termopsidae; genus Zootermopsis; species Zootermopsis nevadensis. The sequence goes on along the minus strand of NW_028259151.1, from coordinate 4,545,598 downwards.
GTTTATTAATCTCAGTTTTTGAAATCTATCCCGACAAGAAAAAAAAATGTTCGTGAGAATATCAATTTTTCACGTGTGCCAATACTACGAGGAGTGGTCGATATTGCCAACAACCTCGGTAATCAATTACGGGGGAAAACTGAG